>NW_027395547.1:0-290818 GCF_047715705.1 Aspergillus ambiguus | reverse complement strand
CACATATTTCACTCGGAATTAGAAAAAATCTCAATTTAGGTTTGGCATCTATCAGGCTGTAGCGCTCTGGTATTACTGGGCATAAAATACATACTTTCTCTTACATCCGTTCCAATATCGCAACCGTGGGGACTCATCAGATTGTATAGGTCTCTTGATTTCGATCTTAGTCATTCATTTTGTTTATCTCCTTTTCTTACAATATTGCTTCGTTTATCTTATCATAGATCATGCGAGATATAATCGAGGATTCTCGTCGTCGCACGCTCCTTACGCATTGATTACTGCGCACCGATCTCCTCCGTCCGACACCAGTACGCCATATATGTGGTCCAATTTGCAGTTCACTTTGGATGTCAATACATCATTCTATCTGAAGATAAGAATGGGGATATGCCTGATATATATCTATTTCTATGGGTTCTTCTCGAAGCCTGCTACGTAAAACAATGAACAGTCTGAGGCGGTTGCGAAGAAGGGGCCCAGCACTCCTACAAATTACAGCAGGTTGCGAAAGCTTCCGGTTTCTGAAGATAAACTACTGAACGTAAATGGATGGAGAGAATAGGTAAACTTCTATAAGCGGGCAAATTGAACGCCTCATGCGCTTGGCTGAAGTTGGTATCAACCTGCGTCCTCAGTCGACTAGGTCTCGGCATTCACGCAGTATAGTAAAGAAAACACTTCTTTGCAAGCTAAAGGAGGATACTTTCAAGCTAGGAATAATCTAAAATATCCTCACCGGAACGTTGTATACGCAGTACTATAGTAGACATTGCAAGATTAGGGGAAAGATGTCCCGAGGGCCTTTCGACCCACTTCCTCCTTGTTTACGGTAAGCTACTTATGTGAGAAGGCCTACGCCGCACCAATTCTGGTCTTATAGTCCCCCAGTTAGGGGCCGACTTTTCATTTCATGAGTGGAGCACGTATATAACGTCCCTAAAGCATCTGGGTTTAGAACAATGTCCATCGAGTATTTTCATATCTGGGAGGTCGGAATGAAGACTGAAGGAACGTATGTCGTTGAATAAGTCACGACCCAAACTAAATGATGACATGCCACAATCAAGCCGCCCTCCGCCCGGGAGTCCTCTTTCTCCAATTGGCTTCTTGCCTCCTTTGTTTTTGTCACACAGGTCTCCACGCAGCTAAGGGCTTTGGATATGAATTGCGTAGTCACGGTGGTGAACGACCCGCGACGCAAACAAGTCTGTTGACTGGAGTGGGGGACATCTTGTGGATGACAATGAGATCTGAGCGGTAGCCGGACGCTGGCTTTCGAATATACCTGGACGTTAATATAAGATCTCGAGGTTAATAAAACTTCCAAATACCGATGCTGTTAGAATTGCGTCCAATGCTATCGCATCATACTATTAATTCAGGTTGCCTTGGTATGGTTTTTCCCCTGTATTTAGGGTTTCCCATATCTTGGTGCAAATACAAAGGCACCCATAATCGCTTATCATTTCAATTATCAATTTTTTGAATGTATTGTTCGAAGGATACTCTAAATGGAACACCATTCCATGCAACTAATATGAGTAATAAATATGAAATAACCATATTTTAGATGCATCAATTGGTAGGGATTTTGAAAATTACAGATTACTACCTGATGGAAAGATCCTGTGGTAGGCCGAGGGTGAGCAAAAAATAAGCAATATCACGCCATTTCTTCAATAACCTTAACGCCATTTAGCTATCTCCATCACTTGAACCTAAGCAAGTAGAATCAAATTCCAAATTAGCTATGGCTTATGTTAGATACTTATTAAATTCCATTATCTAAAGTAATCTACAGGCAGCAGGCAGAGGAACTCTAATTGCATATACGCTTGGAGCACAACGTCAATTACAGAGAACAAACACTTCATAGGCAATAACAACACCTGCTACTTAACATAACGGAGGTATCTCCACCCCAAATATCCAGCGATTCCAGCCGTAGCTGTAACAATTCCCCCTAGATTCAACAAGGCTGCCTTAACTCTCGGCTGCAGCCAATCCTCAACGATCTTCTGGAATGTTTCAGGATCATTGCCACGGGGGTACTTCTGTTCTGGAATTGGTAACTCTAGAAATGGGCAAATTTGTTCCCAACCAAGACCTTCCTCCAGCTTGACAACTAGAAGTCTGTCCTTTGGAAGTGTGTTCTTGACGGTTTGAATGCTGTTATCGGTGGTTAGTCATGTCCGGTACTCCTTGTACGCAGGTAAGAAAAACTCACTAATCGACATAGTTCCTACAGAGAATTTCCTCGTTGTTCGGGTCACCAGGGTTTGTCGAGTCAGAGTAGGCCCAATACATCACGTCGGCGAGGTGCCAAAACGCACTGAGCTCGGAGTCAAACCGCCTCAATATATTCATTGGGAACTTCGCTGCTAGCATAATAGCTGCCCCAACAGTATTGTTCATGGATTTTGCCCATTTTATCGGTGAGCGCTCTGTCACAATGAATTTGACATCCGGATCTGCGGCATAGGCCTCAAGGCATCTTGGCCCAATGTAGCTTGGGATCTCGAGCACGCACTGACACACTGTTAATATCTGGATTATATTGACAGACTGCATTCAGACACTCACATCGTAGTCGCTCAGCCACTTCTGCAAGTCTTGTGTCTCGTACCGCTTGATCCCCGAGAAACGATCGTGATGCGCCTTGATGCCCTCACAGAAGATTTTCATATGAGGTTTTCTGCCCTTGTACATGACATCAATCATGTGGTAAGGGGTGTATCCCAGCATCTCCAAGGCTTCATGGAGACCCAGAGTACCGGTTCTATGACATTTCGTTAGGCTTCATCTAGATATGCGCTAGTGTCTGGAGACACGGTATCCTACCTGCTGCAGCTGGCTACAACGAGCCGCATCTTCTTCTTCTGTACTGGCTGGGCCAGCCTATCGACTTCACGCGACATGATTGGGATGGTTTGTTTAGATGGAATGACCACAGAATCTCCTGAGAGAAGGGGAGGGTCAGCTACTTATGTGTCCTGGAATTTTAGTCAAGGATTCTTGTGCTAGGAAGGAAACTGCGGCTCAATAATATGCCTTCCCCGCCAGTAAACTGAATGGATATTCGTGAGACTAGCTCCTAGCGCTCCTCGGCTACATGGTTAGAGAAGAATGCCTGTCAGCAACTGCACGGCCTGGCGTATAGCACGTTTTGCTGAAACTTGTGGGGAAATGACATGTGGGCCACGCAGTGGGTTGATACTCCCACGGTTGGCTGCGGGATGGAGATAAGGCGACCTATATTAGTATGCATTAGTTTAGTTACATCTGGAGCCACTGCCTGCAGACAGTGGCGTCAAATCCGAATGAGAAGGGGGCCGCCAAAACTTGTCGCATTGCCAAGTGTCCATGTAACTCTCACACGTTTCTATGCGACTGATCACGGAACGTTAGCGTCTACTTTTGACGGTGATGGAGGTGGATGATCATGTGTAGGAGAAGACCAAAAACGTTGACAGCGCAGAACCCCACTTGAGGCTGATTTTCCTGCATAGGGATTTATCTGACGATCTTTACTCAACTAGCTGTATCGCCCATCGGCTTTGCACGAGCGGAGGGCCATGGGGCCAAAAATGTTGCCTAGATTAAGGGGCCGTTGCTAGCCCATGACTTTCGCAATAAGTAAGCAATACTGCATGTCTTCGGCTAAACCCATGTCAACTTATGATTTGGAGTTTTCGTCGACGTGCCAAATCTGTCCTCTGGTTTGGTGCTGAGGGACATCGTATTCGTAGTGGAGTTTCCATCTATGCATAATCGGAACTCTGTTGATAATGGGAATGATAGAGTATAGTTCTGCCGAACGAAAAGCCAACAATGTTGAAGACTTAGATATATCGTTTAATTAAATTCATATCCCACTCGTCCTTGTCTACCAGAAATGTATCGTCCATGATTCGCTTTTCGAGAACAGCGAAGTGGTCTATATATATTTCGCGAAACTCCCAAACAATAACCCATAGCGTAGGGAGGACACCACAGAGATAAAGTCTCCGAACAGCCCGTAAAACACACTTTATACTACTCTATCAAAATATCCCGCTACACCCTGACATTGTCACCATTCAGACATGACTGAGTCACTTTATAGTTAGTTGCATGCGGGGATACGCTGACTCATCCTCCCTCCCCAGAAGCTCAACTGTTTACGCCACTTTCGATGTCCCAAAATTGTCTCGTTTGCATATATCCTCATGGACGATGTCTTCTCTCCCCGACTGCACCCCCGAGTCCAGAAAGGACAATTCCTCCTGCACCGCCATACCCGAAAGTCCACGATATCTAGCGACCTCGCTCGTGACCCGCTGCCGCACACTCATCGCCGAGATAAAAGCCTTCCAGTCCCTCCTCGCCGAGACTCAGCGCAACCCGCAAGTCGTTGAAGTCCGGTCGTTGCTGTCCAATGCCGTCTCAGAGCTGCGAACCCTCGAAAAGCTCGCGGATAAAATCCACAGTTCCGCTTCTGCGGAGGCCGATAACGACGATGGTCCACCCGACGATAACTGGCAACGATTGACACATGCCCTGCGGTCGTCCAACCTCCCGTTCTACGAAGCGGTGTGGACAATAGCGAAGCGGACATGTACGGGGCTTGTGGCGTTTGGGAAACGGTTCTACTGGGATGGCGGCAGTGACGGGTGGGATGAGGGCAAAAAGCGGCCGAACAAGGACAAACAGAAGAGTGTCTTTGTGGACATCGTCGCAGATGACGGGGAGGAGTGGGTGAAGGTGTCTACGGTTTCGGAGACGCGCCTGCTGTTTGAGATGGCCGAGAAAGGGTGGGAGGGACACTCCGAGGGTGGCTCTGAGGAGGAAGAGAGGATAGTGTTACGGAATTACGACGACGATCGTAGCTTTGACTCCGAGGATGAGGACGATGATGAGGTGGAGCTGGTCAAGTTGGCGATTGACATGAGGAAAACCGCGAATAACACCAGGATCCGGTATCGCCATCCTCGCCTACGTTTCGTTATCCCGAAGATCGAGGAGGGGAAAAACCAGGATATCGATGATTTATTCGAGGTGATAAGAGGCTATGGCATCACGGTGGAATGCGGCGAGGCCGTTTCCAGTATTATAGCACCAAGTGATTATAATGTCCAGGAGGAACTCCGTCGGCTTCTGCCTAAGCCGTTCAAACGGTTCACCCCAACGCTAAACGTGGACTGCACCTTGCTCCTCGCGATGGCTTCAGACTTATCCCATTTTAAAGACTTGACGCCGACACCCGACTTACACAAGGCCATTGTGCGACAGCTTGAGATCGAGAGGGAACGGCCTTTGCTCACCAAAGAACTCTGGCCAGCAATGGTAGGATATGAACTGATATGTACCGGAGAAGCCGCCAAACGAATGCGTGAGATTGTTGATGTCATTGGTACTGAGGCTGAAAAAACACGGATGAAGATTTTAATGGGTGACGCCCCGTTTAATGGACTCGACAGGGAGTCTGTCATCCGCAAATTCCAGGAGCTCTCGGACTACCAAATCCCATCCCAATGGAAGATTCCGATCAAGACCGTCGATTCGCGGGCTATTATTGATGCCGCCAGATCTCGAGGAGCTCTCCCTCCTGTATCAGAGCGTGTGACAGAGATTCTGTCCGACATCAATTACAGCGTATTCATGTACGGATGGGCCACCAACACAATGACAATATCAAGCAATCGCACGGTCGTGAAGCACATCGAGAATATAGTCGAGAAACACAGGGATGGCGACGAAAACCTGGAGGGTCCCCTGATCTGGGTGTGCGACACAGCCAGGAGCTTGATTGGCAAAGAAAAAGGTCGGAAGAAATAGTCCCTAATCGGTAGACCTTGCATAGATAAAATGCATAGACTAGACACGTCGAAAGAATGTCTAGCACAGCTCGCACAGCTTCGTCGAATGTAGGATAATATAGATCATGGGACGCGTATGTATAACGGTATCTCAATCTAGCCTTGCTTCTCGGAGGTTCTGGAACCGTCCTCTGGCAGCCAAAAGACTGTTTCTTTATCAGCGGTAGCAAACATGTTGTATCTCGGATTGTACTCCACGAGAGCAGTCCGACCCCGATGTGGCAATCTGCAAATAGGCTGTAAGGTGTCATTCGAATCCGATATTTGCTGGAGGTCCCAGACGAGGACATCCGGATGGTCTCCAGAGCCACCGATGACATATCGGCCATCGGGTGAAAAGCAAGCATCGCCCTGACCGAGAGGTTTTCCCGTCGTGGAGACAGGGGATGCTCTACCGGGAGACCCATTCCGGCCAGATAAAAAGGCCTTCAGGTTCCCCTCGAAAGCATCGAGGACGAAGTGCCCATGGTAATCCGTTCCCACAAGCAAATGTTTGCCATCGTTGGAGAACTCCAGACGGGTCCAGGCTCTGCCTCTAGTGGAAGGGGTGTATCTTTCTTCATATGGCGCAAGGTCAAACGTAGAGAACGGCGCCTTATCGTAGTTGCGGAAATCGTAAAGAAGAACCGAAGACGTAGACTGTGAGGCGATGGCAATGACCGAGGCAGAGGGATCAAATGCCACCAGGTAAGGAGTAGAGAGACTCAATTTCCCTTGCGCGTTTCTTGAACCGAGATCCCAAATCGCAACGGTGTCGTCCTTGGAACAGGAGATGAACGAGTCGGTGCCGGGAGATAGAGCCAAACAGGTCACTTTGTCCGTGTGTCCAGAAAAGTACCGAATATATCCTTCATTGTGAAGATCCAGAAGCCGCAAGGAGTCTGACTGTCGGTTAGATAAGAGCCCACGAGCGTACACACAACAAGAACGCTAGGCGTACCGTCTACTTTGGTGCTTGCGTGAAGAACCTGGCGCGAGTGGTGGGTGAACCTCGCTAGGTGTGCACCATATTTCTTGCTGGGAACAGACTTGGTGGATTTGCCTTCCTTGATATCATAAATTTGGATTGTATCATCGTCTCCGGACGACACCAGGTAGTCTCCCTGATCGTCGAAATCCAATGAGGTCACATAGCCAGACGCATCTTGCTTGGGCCCTTTGAATGCCTGCAGGAAAACAATGATCAGCGGGGCCAATGGCATCTTTTACAGTAATAATATATACCAACCTTGGTAGGACGAAAGCTGCGAATGATATCTGAGACTTTCTGTGCTGGAGGAGTTGACTGGGGTTGTTGCGGCGGAGGTTGCTGTTGTCCCTCCGCCATGGTGTTGAGCTCGTCTGATATGGATGGGGACTAATGTGAAGCGACAGACGAGATAGATAGTAGAGACAATGCAGATTTTCCAGGATGGTCTGCACCGAGTGACGGAGTGGAGTGCCCTGATGCTCTCCTCGTTCGCGATTGAGATTCCTAGCTGCTTGAAGCTCGCGCATGTTCCCCACGAAATTCGACGCGTTGGAGATGGAAAATGTTTTTCCGCGCCGGCGGTTACCATCGGTAGGCGGTGCTGACTTGTCGGGCCCGATGGTCGGAGAGGCGGCGAAGCAACCATGCCGACACCCAATCACCGCCCCCGGAATCCAATCTTTTGCGGCGGAGCCCCCATTAGCACTACCCCGACCAGGCGGGCGAGTGATTTGCTTCTTTCTCCGTACACCGATCTTTGCTGTCACCACCGCCTACCTATACCTTGCGAGTGTCGCGTGGGTTCCTGCATCCTGTCCAGTACAGTCCCCTTCGCAACGCCAACGCCAAAACCCACCCTTCCACGTGCAAACAGGCGCTGATACCCGCTCCGCTAACGGAGTCAATTTCTTAACGCGATGGCCACAACGACAGGGTACGATGCGCCTACCTTTTTCAGATGGGAGCAATTTGGGACGGTGCTGACGCTTAATTGAATTACATAGAGCTTTTATTGCGGGAGGTATCGCAGCCTGCGGTGCGGTAACGGTCACTCACAGCTTCGAGACGGTCAAGATCAGGTAGGATTAGCATGTTCCTGTGGACGGAATGCGAGTCTGATCAGTGTGGATTTCCAGATTGCAATTGCAAGGCGAGTTGCAATCGAGGGGCGATGCGGTGAAGAAGTACCGGGGAGTGTTTCATGGCGTGAAAGTCATTCTACAAAATGAAGGCCCCCGCGGCCTATTCCGAGGAATCGACTCTGCGGTATGTGGAAACCCGGTCTTGGACGGTCCGTCTGCGACGCTGACACCGTGCGATATAGTATATCTATCAAGTTCTTCTCAATGGTTGTCGTCTAGGATTCTACGAACCTCTGCGCAAGGGAATCACTACGACCGTCTATAACGACCCGAACGTTCAGTCACTTGGCATCAACGTCTTCTCCGGTGCCACCTCCGGTATTATCGGTGCCGCATGCGCTTCTCCCTTCTTCCTAGTGAAGACCCGCCTCCAGTCGTATTCTCCTTTCCTTCCCGTCGGCACTCAACACCAGTACCGCAACTCGTTCGACGGCCTGCGGCAGATCTACACCTCTGAGGGCGTTCGTGGGCTCTACCGTGGTGTAAATGCCGCAATGGTTCGCACTGGTTTCGGTAGTTCAGTTCAACTCCCCACTTATTTCTTCGCGAAGCGTCGGTTGGTCAAGCATCTCGGTATGGAGGAAGGCCCGGCTCTTCATCTGGCTAGTAGTACGGCATCCGGATTCGTGGTTTGCTGTGTCATGCACCCTCCTGGTATGTTAATGACACCTCTGGCTTCAACTGCGCATCAACTGACGGCATCCCTAGACACGATCATGTCGCGCATGTACAACCAAACCGGTAACCTCTACAAGAGCGCTTTCGATTGTCTTTTCCAGACTATTCGCACGGAGGGTATCTTTGCGATTTATAAGGGCTATTTCGCCCACCTGGCGCGTATCCTGCCCCATACTGTAAGTGCATCGGACCCAAGCTGGTAGTATTAGATTGACGCTGACTCTGTTTTACTAGATCTTGACCCTTACGCTTGCCGAACAGACGAACAAGTTGATGCGCCAATTTGAGGACCGGTGGCTCCCTGAGTCTCTGAAGGAAGTTCTGTAAACAATTCCTCTCAACATATTTGGGAAGATTATGAGGGAGTTTTGCATGGCTTAGCGGCTCAGGCTCCGCGGGTCTATACAAGAGGCGTTTATCTCATTATTCTATCTTTGTACATATGAAATAGGAATTTATAGAACTTGGGAATATTTGATGAGTTCGCTTCTAAAGTCTAGTGAGCTTGGTGGGCAGTCGAGATGCCATCTGAGACATGAAGGCTGTGGTATGCAGGGTTTCTGCAATAGGACCAGCCTAGGTACCGGACCTTTCATTGATGATGCTGGAATTATTGAACATGGTTGGAATCCTTGCTGGCTCACCATCTTAGGGTATCTGTCAATGGTAGCATCCTTGTTTTGTGGGTGTTCATCTTCGACAGGGATCTTACATAGTTCAACCCCGAGAATGTATATCCAGCATATTCACCGTAGTCAGGGAAAGCTTCAACCCTAAAGCGAAAACAAAGCTAAAACTAAAACAAGGTGACTCGGGCCTGGAAGTTATACAGAGTTCTTTGGTATGACAGACGCGTCACAACCCTTTCAAACGCGTCGCCTGCTTACAGAATAAAGCAATGGATTTTTGTTTACTCTCCACCAGGATGGATCTGCTTCACTAGATTGATCCGACGGTAAGGAAGGCCCCAATTAAACCCCTAGATATCCGTAAATCCGAGAATGGGCTGCAGCAGCTGCCAATCATGCAGGGCACCCACCCGTGTCGCGTTCAGCTCTCCATAGCTAACCTTGTTCCGTCGGGATCGGGGCAGCTTATTCGAGCATTATTTAATCTTTGGTCAAGGAGCTGAGCCGCGTTAATTGGTCTAAGTGGAGCACAACGATGTGGGTATTATGGTGCTCTGTTTGGCGATGACGTTCGGGCGTAAAGGAACAAAGCGCGTCGAGCCATGGAGGTCAGCTCCAAGACCGGAAGAATCAGAGAGGACTCTACGAGGGCCAGTTTGACGAGATAAGGAGGAGCGTCATATACACCCCAGTGCTCCGTTGATAGTTGGAATCTACAGGGATTGAATTGGCATGGCCCAATAATACCGCTTTGGGATCAAGAATCGCGGTAGATGATCAGATAAGATATAGACGCGCTCTTGTACTGTGGAAAGTCCACGTACGAACAACAGACCCAGGCATGTGGAGACGCGAAATCGGACGTACACATCGGATGGCAGAATCAACAGTGGTCTGACCCATCTGGTTGGATTCCTGATCTCCATCTGGTGCCGTTCTTCGGATGTTGACAGGCCAGAATTCCCTGCAGGTACGACGCGCTCCCGCGGATCATTAGTTCTTCCGCCAGCCACTCGACACGCCAAGTCACGTGCGACGTGACTTAGCCCGTCGCGCTAGCGGTCACGCTTCTCCGCCGTCGCAGGTATTTCTGTCCGCTGCTCCTCCCATCCCAGCTCTCTTCTTCTTCATCCCATCTTCTCAACCCCATTCCGCCGACCCTTTCTCGTGTCTGTGTGTCCAATTTCCCGTATTCTTTCCTCGCATCCTTCCAGACACTTGCCACCATGTCTGCTCAAGTCACTCCTTCCAAGCAGGTACGTGATGTCACGTCTCGCCTCCCATCCAAGACGCGTCGCGACATCCAAACGAGCTAATTCCTCCGTCTGTGCAGGCTGCTTCCTCGCTGGAGAACCTCAAGATGAGCGACTCGCCTGTCAAGAAGCTCAACTTCGACGCCGCGGGCAAGGAGAACGCGCCGTCCTCCCTCCCCGTCGACGCGCCCACCAAGCCTGTTTCCGAGAAGCCCGCTGAGGCCCCCAAGGTTGCTCCTGGGATCAAGGAGATCGAGGCCAACGAGCCTCTGCTTCAGGAGAATCCCCATCGTTTCGTTCTGTTCCCTATCAAATACCACGAGGTGAGTGAGGAACACGTCGGTCACGCGTCACGCGTAAAGTGGAATTTTTTCCATGGGATTTTGGCCGCCCAAGCAACATCAAACACGCTAACGCGTCCGATCCATATAGATCTGGCAGATGTACAAGAAGGCCGAGGCCTCCTTCTGGACCGCTGAAGAGATCGATCTCTCCAAGGATCTGCACGACTGGAACAACCGTCTGAACGAGGATGAGCGCTACTTCATCTCCCACGTTCTTGCTTTCTTCGCTGCCTCCGACGGCATTGTCAACGAGAACCTTCTCGAGCGTTTCAGCGGTGAAGTGCAGGTCCCCGAGGCCCGTTGCTTCTACGGTTTCCAGATCATGATCGAGAACATCCACTCGGAGACCTACTCCCTTCTGATTGATACCTACATCAAGGAGCCCAAGCAGCGCACCTACCTTTTCGATGCCATTGACACTAGTATGTTTATCACCGCCATATATCAAACCAATTGCTAATAGTCTACTAGTTCCCTGCATTACCAAGAAGGCCGAATGGGCCATCAAATGGATCCAGGACCAGGATTCCACCTTTGGACAGCGTCTCGTGGCCTTCGCTGCCGTCGAGGGTATCTTCTTCTCCGGATCCTTCGCGTCCATCTTCTGGCTGAAGAAGCGTGGTCTGATGCCCGGTCTCACCTTCTCCAACGAGCTGATCTCTCGCGACGAGGGTCTCCACACCGACTTCGCTTGCCTGCTGTTCTCTCACCTGAACCACCGCCCCAGCAAGCAAGTGGTTGAGGATATCATCGTGGAGGCTGTCGCCATCGAGAAGGAGTTCCTCACGGATGCCCTGCCCGTCGCTCTTCTCGGTATGAACGCCAAGCTGATGTGCCAGTACATCGAGTTCGTTGCGGACCGCCTCCTTGTCGCCCTCGGCAACAACAAGTACTTCCACTCGGCCAACCCCTTCGACTTCATGGAGTCTATCTCTCTGGCCGGCAAGACCAACTTCTTCGAGAAGCGTGTCGGTGACTACCAGAAGGCCGGTGTGATGGCTAGCACCAAGAAGGACGCCAAGGAGGAGACCTCCAACGACGGAGGCCTCAACTTCGATGAGGACTTCTAAACTGACACTAAAACGATTATACCCGATGAGTGCCGGAGTGTACCGCACTTGTCATCCGATGCGAGCTAATTTTCTCTCCCATCCTTTTCTTTGGTCTTGGGTTGTTATTGATTTATGAGGTTATTTGAGGTATACGCATGGGTCTGGCGTTAAACGGCGGGATTATTATTTGCTGTAATGCCCAATCCGGCCGGCATTCCCGCGTGGAATGGTTGGTAGGCTTGGGCTGTATTTAAAGGAATAGGATATCACTGTACATTTGACCGTTGGATATTTCCTAGGTAGTCTGTCTAGAATAGTGTTTAAATAAACCGTTCACACCAGATTCGTTGCCAAGTGACCCATTTTCTATGTACAGTGGCCCATTCGTAAGCGGTGCTGCCAGCACCTCAGCAGTCACCGGCGTTCTGCACCGCTCAGTTCCAGTGCAGTGCCTTCACCTTTAATCGGCTACTGTCTTCGGTTCGGCATAAGGCCCGCTACAAGACGGAGTGTGGTCAGTCCATCACATGCGACAGACAGATAGACAAGACCGGTAAAGAATCCGCCGAGCTCCATACATGCATGCAAAGAAAGAGAGCTGGTAGGGAGTCCAATTCATCCTTCTACCGTTTGCCCTTCCCGCCTTTCTTCTTCGATTTCCCTCCCTTCCCGGCCGCCCCCGGCGTTATCGTTGTCGTCGTCGCATTCGCAGTCTCCTCCGAGGCAACAGCATCGACCATCTCGACGTCCACGGGCCCAGCCCCGGCCGGCGCCGCGCCAGACAGCCCCAGACTAGCGACGTCAGCGCCTGCAGCGAGCTTCCCGAGGGAGGTGATCAGGCGGCCGACCTCGGCGGCCTTGTTGGTGCGGTATTTGAGGCAGATACCCGAGGTTGGGTTGAAGGTTTTGAGGGTGAGGGAGGCGATGGCTGGAGGGGGGTTGGTCTCGGCCGAGGCGGGCTTTTGCGGCCGTGGGAAGTGGTATTTCGTCGTGATTCTTGTCTGTGGGGTTTGTTAGGGATGCTGGGTGAGGTTGAGATTGAGCACGTACGGTGTCCGGGTATGCTTGGAGAAGGAGGGCGGATTGTTCCAGGTAGACCTGGGAGGTGGGGAGGTAGGGCATGTTGAAACGGTTGATCTTGTGTGGTCGTCTTTCTGTGGTGTGTATTCGTCGGCGGCGTGAGGGAGTTTGGTGGAGGTTCTTGAAAGGTGGTGGAGAGCGGCGGGAGTCGAAGTCGAGAGCTGGCTTGGCATCTACCACTACTAAGATAGTACTCACCGCGTACTACTTCTTCCCAGTGCTTGCTTCATAACACGTCTATCATTGTCTCGTACACCCTGTGCTAGCTACTATACATCCATCCAATATACAAAATGCATCTCATCCATCGTCAATCATCACATGAACCCAACCCCCCCCCCAAAAAAAAATATTACGATAAATCACAAAAAATAGCCGGTGCATCAACCAATCGGCCGATGACACCGCACGCAGATCAACCGCTGCTTCCCATTCCGCGCCTTGGTAGCCTGGAAGTTCGTGCCGCCGCAGCTCTCGCACCGGAGGACATCGCCCTCCTCGCCTTCGCCGTTGGACGAGGCATAGTCACTGCTGAGCACACTCATGCCGCTGGAGCTGAACTTTCGCTCCGGGCCCGCCGGCACCGACAGCCGGTGGGGGCTCAGCAGACTGGGCGATTTGCGGTGCGTGGCGGCGAGCGCGTCGCGCGTGATCTTGTTGTAGAAGGCGTAGCTCTGGTCGCCCTGGAGCCACAGCGGGTTGTCTTTCTGCTGCGAGGCGTTGGTCGCCGCCCAGTTTGACGCCGACGCCACCGGCAATTTGGACGCGTCGTCCGCGGGCGCCGCCGCGTCGACACTGGAGCGGCCGCTCTCCAGCGACCGCTTATAGTCGATGCTGGTCTTGTATGGAGTCGCGGGCGGGGAGGTGGTGAAACCGGAGCGGGTCTCGGGGCCCCGGCCGGGGCTGGAGTACCGCGAGAGGGAGGAGACGCGATGGGGTGAGGGGGTGCGCGTGCGGTTGCCGCCGTAGGAGGACTCGCGATGGTGGCCGATGACGGAGTTGCGCCAAGAGATGATGCGCTCGGACGGCGTCTTGTGCGAGGACTCGCGGCCGATGGAGGAGGCGATGCTGAGCCGGGCCGAGTTCGTACGCCGCAGCAGCTTGCGTGAGATCGTGGAGTGCGTATCCCAGGACTCGTAGCGTCGCTTCTGGTAGGCGCAGTCCTGGCGTAGGACCTTGATGCGGCCCGAGTAGTCGGCGACGACGATGATGTTGCCGTCCGGGTGTGTCGAGCGGGAGAGGTAGGCGGGCGATTCGTGGGCCAGTTTGCTGGCGGTGGAGTTGCGCTGTCGGGGTCCGTTTTCTTTCGCGGCCTCCGCTTGGCTCGCGAGCATCACGGGCGGCGGGTTACAGATGTCGTATATTGGGTCTTCGGAGAACCCGAGGATCTGCTTGGTTTGGGATGGGGCCATGATGGCGGCCGTCACCATGGCGGAGTGCGCGTCCAGGATCTCGACGGCGCGCTTGTCGGAGTCCCGCTCCACGGGGCCGGTTGGCCAGAGGTAGGTTCGGCGGTCTTCGCTGCCGCAGATTATGTGCTTACCGTCGTCGCTAAAGGAGGCGCGGATCTGACTGCAGGTGTTCTCGTTGCCGCGGAACTTTGCCTCCAGCGTGCGGTCGCGGAAGTTGTACATCCGAATGCGAGAGTCGTTGCTGGTGATGAGAAGTTTCACCTCGCCGTGGGGGTCGCCGCACGGGAGAGACATGGTATCGATGCCGGTGATCTTGCTGCCCTTGGCGTTGCGGCCACGCGCCGAACGGACATGGATCTGGGCGATCGCTTTAAGTCCGTCGGTCTCGTAGATGTTGCACATGCCGTTGAGCCCGCCGGCAATCGAGTGCCGGCCGTCCGGAGTGAACGCAACCGAGGTGATCATATCAGGGACCGTGACGACAAATGCCACGCTCTTGTCGGGAATGCTCCATAGGCGGAGCTTTGTGTCAAGGGAGCCAGCGAGGAAGAAGCGATCGTCGCGCGGGTGGAACTGGATCGAGGTGACGAAGTCGCTGTGTTTAAAGCAGCAGAGACACTCGGGGCGGGTGACGTGCCACAGTCGAACGGTCTTGTCCATGGACGAGGAGAGAAGGAAGTTGTTCTGTTTGACGTCAGATTTCCATCGGTAGCAGCATCGCATCCTCCTCCGAGAACTCCTTACCTTGCTCCAACTCAGGTCGAGGACGCTTCCGGTATGACCTTCATAGACCTGGACCGGCTTCTGTCTAAACACAGGGGCCTTTAACGGCGGCGGGGCGTTGTCATCCTCATGGCCCTCATCACCTTCAGACTCGCTCTCGGTGCGGTCTTCCGGCGACGCGATCACGGCCCAGACCCGGACCTTGCCGTCCTGGCCGGCGGCTGCGAGATAGCGGCCATCGTTGGAGAAGACCAATGCCCACACGGCTTTCCCGGCGGAAGTTCGACTCGGATCGCCGGTTGACGAAGCGGCACCATCCTTGTCGGACGAAGTAGCGACGTTGTCGGCGCCCTCCAGCTCCTGCGCAACAAAGGTGCGACCGAACGTCTTTTCCTTCTTGTACTGGGCGCGCGCGCGGACGTATTTGGACGGACGAGGGAACCGGGGGAAGAAGCCGATGGGTTGCGAGGAGACATCAGCATCCATGCGGGAGGTCTCCGGTTCGGAGACCTCGTCTTCTTCGTCGAGAACCGAGTCCTTCTTCTTCCCAGGGATGATGCGACTGAGGAAAGAGACGCCTTTTCTGTTGAGGGGTTGTCGCGCCGTGGTCAGCCCTGCAGAAAGGTGGGGTTCTGCGACACACTTACTTCTTCTCGCGGGAGGGCTTTTTATGTAGCACGGCATCTGTCCGACTGGGGGTCTGGTCGAGTGATGACCGATGATCTAACCCGCCGGCTTCCGCCTCGTATGACGCTCTCCCGAGGAGCTTGAGGGGGATGGACTTTTCGGTATTGGTGCGTTTGATGATGTGCTGGTCACGGGGGTCAATCCTTGAACTTGGAGCTATCGGATGACGCCCATGGTCGGGGGAGAAGGCTGGCTCACCTGCGACAGGGGATCGATAGCGCTGGAATCGGCGCTGGGCTCGACGACCGTCGGCGACGAGGTGGACGTTCTGCCGGCGGCGGCGACGGCGACGGCGCCATTTGTTGGTCGCGACGAGTGCGAGGATTTCTTGGGATCTGGATGGTTTCCGCTGGAGGCGGATGCGACATCGGATGCGACAGAGCCTATCATGGGAGGTCAGTAGAGGAGCAAAACGACCGAATCAGCGTGGAGGTATATGCGATATGGAATACGGGGTGGCAAGAGGATCAACAGGGGTGAAGCGTACCGAGGGGAAATGATTGGGAGGAGCGGAGGAGATCCGGATGAGGACTGAGATTGTCGTCTGTTTCTCGAGGAGATCGAGGAGGATTGTTTGTGTTGTTGTTGTCGTCGTCGTGGGCGGTGGTGGTGACGATCGCGGGGAGAGTTGAAGCCCGCGGATTTTCTCCATCAGTCTCGGTCTCCTTCGAACCCTCCGCCATGGTGGAGTTGCACAGGGGGGCGCATGGATGAGGCAGAGAGGAAGGACCGGGGAAAAAAAAAAGAAAAGAAAAGAGGGAACAGAGGAGCGAGATTATTAGGATGAGGAGTCGAAACGGTTAGAAAAGAAACGGCACGTTCCGGATCGATGGCATGACATCAGATTCGATCCTACACTATTATACTCGCATAACTATGCATAAGACAATCTATTCTATTACGCAGTATATACTAAGCTATTCGACTCATATCTTGGCCGTCTCAACCTCCAATTTACTGGCCCGGTCCTTTGCAATATCACACATGGCCTGTCCCGACGGTTCCGAGATTAGCAGGGACGGTTATCGCTTCATCAAACCACGGAGGACCGAGTACCCACCTGGATGCTTTCCTGCACCTCCCGTTCATAGTCGCCGCGGTCCATGCGCTGTCGCATCTCCACCATGATCACCTCGCGACTGCGCCCGTTGACAAACGTTCTGGGTGGGATTAGCTAAAGACGAGAGAAGAGAGCAGAGGGGACCGGCGAGACAGACACAAATCGCAACCCCGGGAATTTCTCCTCATATTCCACATTCAACAAGCGCAATTTCTCCCCCAGTTCTTCCGCGCCTTGGTTCAGCTGGGCCTGTTCCTTCCGACTCAATTCGCTGAGCTGTTCGGGCTGGGAGGCCACCTTGGGTCGACCCAACCGGGGATGCGATCCCAGCATGTCCACCAACACGGCGCGGTCCTGGGGCGAGTTGGGGGAGGAGAGGGCGGCCATGCGGGCCCGCACGGCATCGATGAGACTGGGGTAGGAGGTGAAGGTCTGGTCGTTGAGGAGGGGGATCATCATGCGATGCAGTTCCGGGGAGGGTTCGAAGAGGGTATCCAGCACCTGGCACTGGCGTTCCCGGGAGAGGGAGGGGAGGGCGGAGGGGGGCGGGAGAGTCGGCATGGTGATGACGGTAGAATGGGTTGTAAGGTGTATTTTGAAAAGATTCTTGCGATGGATGTACCTCATTCTTATAAGGTCCGATTTGGTCCCCGCATCGGGAGACTCCGAGTGGCGGGGCGGAGGGCTCCAGAGGACCAGAGGGCGGAAGGATGTACGCAACTATTACGGGGTATACGGAACGTAGCAATATTGATATGATATGGATTAGGATTAGATTAGAAGTGAGATCAGCGATGTCGTAGTACTAGTATATAGTCTAGGGGTATAGAGTTTAGTATAGAGCATAGAGGATAGTATAGAGAATACCTAGGAGGTACAAGTATAGGAGGATACTGACAGAACCTCGATAGAATAAGGTAGTAGGTAGGCGCCTCGATGATAGGTAGGTTAACCTTGTAGAAAGAAGTACCTACCAATACATCTGCACCATCTGCATTCCAGGTCCAACCTTGGAAAGTGCACAGCGGAGAGTCTGACTCGCTCCACCACTCACGTTCGGCCCCTGACGGAAAAACCTCCTGAGCGGGAAGGAACCACCAGATCTGGACCAGTTGGCTGGTCGATCGATTCAATCTCCTGCATACATCGGTCTTTGCCTCTCTCCACCTCTACTCTACCTCTCTCCCTCTTCCTCTTCCCTCCTCCTCCTCCTCCTCCTCTCGACTCCCTCTCCCCCAATGCCGCTCAAACCATGTCTCTCAATGGGCTAGATCATCCCGTCCTCCTCGATGCCTATCAAGCCGTCCTCACCGAGGCCGGCGGTTGGCTTCTGCTTCACTATCTCTCCCGCGATGAAGTCGCTCTCCTCGATCGAGGAACCGGCGGGGTGCCCGACGTCCGAACCGCCATCGAGTCCTATCAAGAGTCCTCCCCCCTTTATGGCTTTCTCCAGTATCGTCGCCGGAAGGTCGTCCTCAGTTACTTGCCAGAGGGCTTGTCTCGCCTCATCCAAGGTGCGTCCCTTCTTCCCCTATTCCCGTCCCCGGAAACCTTCTACCCTACGTCTAACCCACCCCTCAGCCCGCACCACCGTACAGTTCCAGTCCATTCTCGACAAGTTCTCCCCCCATGACACCGTCTTCTCCTTGTCGCGCCCGTCTGAACTCACCGAGAGCGCGCTCTCGTCCGCCTGTCTGCTCCATACCGCTTCGGGCTCCATCACCTCCTCTTCCAGCTCCCTCCGCCGTCGGAGGTTGATGGAGATCGCTGAAGATGCCGAGGAAACTCCCGGGTCCAAGGATTCTGCCGACCATTCTATGCGCATGAGGTCCTTCAGTCAACTCTCCGAGGCCACCATCGTACCGACCCCCACCGACGCACAACCCTCGTCCAACGCAGACACCCCATCAGAGCCCTCGCAGACAGTAGATCACCCCTCCAATGAACGGCCCCCATCCATCGCCGCAGGCCTCGGGTCCGACGCCGCGCCCTCCAGAACGCTTCCCCCCGAGGATGCCTCCTATGCCCCGTCGGAGCCTCGCCGATCCACCCAGTCCGCCCGACCCTCCTTGCGCGATTTGGATCGCTCCAACGTACCCAAGCAGAAAGTCAAACTCGGCCCTCGACCCTCAATGGACGGGAGTGGCCGCCCTCGCACCGCAGGAAACCTGACTCGGAGCGCCGAACAGCGACCCGTCGTGTCACTGCCGGCCGGCATGCGGTCGTCATCCTTACGAAAGTCTACCCCCACCCCCGCTCGTCCTCGCTCGCAAGGGAGTACCGTGGCGTCCATCTCCGGCATGTCGACCAGGTCCAGCATCGCCCCGCCCGTACCGCCGTTGCTGGTCCCCCCGGTGTCAATGCCCATCGCCCGCCCTCAGCTGTCGCCCGGCGCGAAATCCTTAAGTGCCTTGTCATCATCAGGTTCCTCGCACGAGAAGGAACGGCTGATGAAAGCCCTCCAACTCCGCAAATCCCAGATGCAAAAAAGGAAGGCCCAGGAGAACGAAAAGCCCTCCCTAAACATCATTGAGGACAAGGAGAACATCCACTGCGGGAGCGGGAAATTGGGCAGTGCCAGCGACTGCGACAAACGTGCGAACGGGATAGAGAACAGCAAGGAGCCGCTCTCCGAAACACAGCCCTCCGCGCCCTCAGGGCCGGTTGAGGTCCCTAGAGAGGTCGAAGATCACGCAGCCAAACATACGCAATCCGAGTCGGACGCGGTTCCTGATCAGCAGGAGGAGCTCCCTGATATTAAAGCCCCAACGACAAACGAAGAAATTCCCACCGATCTGCGTGAAACCTCCGAAATGGAACAGTTTCAGAAGACACCGATCCTTACCGAGCCCGAAACAAACGCCGCCCACGAAGACTTGGCCGCGCCTGTTGCCCATGAAGCTAAGAGTGGCCCCGGCTCGCCTAGCGCCGTCATCGACGTCCCACCCGGCGAGGAGTCGCCAAAAGCTCCAGAGGTCGAAATTACGGTTGCTGCTTCGTCTCCACCGACCGAATCGAAACCTCCTGGTCCTAAAGAACCAGAGGGAGGAGACCAACCAGGCGAATCCGCTGACCCCCTCCCCCCACAGCCCATTCCTCTGTCTACCTCTCCCACTCTCGAATCATCACCGGGCTCCGCTTCTGACCCTTCCCAAACAACTGCCTCGCCGGGAACCCCTCCGCAGCATGAGCTGCTGACCCCTGAAATCCCGACCGTGGAAGAGAAGAACGTGGGCCAGCCCAAGGAAAAACGCAAACCCCTCCTCGAGCCTATCCAAGTCCCGACCCCGGAATATTCTGATGACGATAACCTCCTCTCTGACGACTCCTTCATGGAAGAATTGACGAGCGCCACGGTGGAAGAGGCCAAGCCCATCTCGGTCGGCAAGTCGCCGTTGTCGCCCGGCTACTCGAACGGCGCAAACGATACCGCTGCAGGGGATGCCTGGAGAAATTCGCGCGCTGTCTCCAATCCCAGCGCCGTCGGTCACCAGATGCCCGATATGCAAGCAGTCGCTGGAAGCAGATCGGTGTCGACCCCGTACCCAGACGCCGCCCACGCGTCGAGTCCCGTTCTCGTGGCCAAAAAGATCAACGTGTCGTCTGGGATTTCGAAACGTATCAAGGCGTTGGAGAAATTCTCCAACTCTCCGTCTCCCTCCCCCGCGTCCCAGAACCTGACTCCGCCGTCCGCTTCATCCTCCTTTGAGACGCTCCGCAAGAGAGCCTCGGTGTCTTTGGGCGCCAACCCCGACAATACTCCCTCCAGGAGCAGCACATACAACCCGGAAGCCTTCTCCCGAGCCTCGAGCGTGTCCCGTCGCGGCTCACAGTCCATTCCAGAGGCCAAGCGTGCGACGAGATCGGTCTCTGTGACCGCTCGCATCATCCGTGACCCTGCACCCAATGACTCTACCACGGAATCGACCGAGTCCGGTGTGCTGAACCTCCAGGCGAGTCCATTGACAGTTGAACATGAGACGTCGGAGGCTCCTCTTTCGCAGAGCCTGTCGGCGGAGTCAGCAGCCAACAATGCCGAGCGTAGCATGTCAAACTCTTCGGCCGCCTCCGCTGGCTCAGGACCCCCGCCGCGCTCAGAGAGCCGACTGTCCATATCTTCATTCTCTCGGAACGAGAGCGCAAAGGCCGGTACGGAGATCGCCTCGTCTCCGGAAGAGAAGAAAGAGTCCCGCACATCTCGACTCCTCCGCCGCATGTCCTCGATCAAATCGCACTCCCGGAAAAACACCGTGGGGACTCTGAATCCCGTCGTGAAGGAAGAAGCCACGCCGCCCCCAGCCAATGAGCCTGAGACGGCCGCTGAGGCTCCCCAGGCGGTCGATATCGGCGAGGTCAATGTCCAATTTCCCGACACGCTCCTCTGGAAACGACGGTTCGTCCGGGTGGATGACCAGGGCTACCTGGTTCTGACGCCGGCGAATGCGGATTCCACGCACCGGAATATGATCAAGCGCTACCACATGACCGAATTTCGGACTCCTTGCCTTCCGGACGAAGATCGACAGGAGATGCCCAACAGTATCATGCTGGATCTCTTTAACGGGAGTACGCTCCAGTGCGCGTGTGAATCGAGGCAAGGGCAGGCCTTTGTACTTCAAAGTGAGTCCTGCGTTCCTGTACAACCACGTCGAGTAACTAACATCCATGTAGCACTGGTCCACGCTCACGGACTTCACCAGTCGTCTCAATAGTCTTGCATTACATAGAGCATTTTCTTTCATCTCTGCTGTCTTAACATGCACCTTCTGCCTCACCCCTTCTATCCTTTCTATCCTTGTCTTCTCCTTGTGTTTACAGCGGTATACCCCTTCAAAATGATTTCCCTTTGTTTACTTGCTGTCGCTATCTAGCCCTCAGCTGGTTTCATTTCTTCAACTCAGCATATATTCTTGACATTGTCCTAAGTTCTCTGATTATGGTGTATGATCTTATGATTAGACCAATTGCCTCGCGACGATGCTTTTTGGCGCAGGGAATCACGGGGAGTAACTGAATCAACCACTTGTATTTCTGAGCGTGGTAGACGACGCCCAACTTTCTTCGTCGGAAGTTTTCCGTCGGACGTAGGCGACTTTCGTTAGAGCCCTGGCGCGGGTATACCTCATGTCGCCGGTCCCTAGGAATTGCGCGTGCGACCTACCCTGAGCTGGAGGGGCTCGAACTTTTGGATGCAGCAGACTAAGCGTAGATGATACATTCACATCCCCCTCTAACTTAAGAGGCATTAATCGGATCCCGTTCTTCGGCTTCCCGCTTCTTCTCCCATTCCTCCAGGAAGCGCTGAACCTTCGGGCCCCAGACCTCCTCGCCCGCCTCGAGATCCTTGTACTCCAGGACCTTTTCAGGGTCCAGGTCGAAATGCGCCTGACGCGTGCGCACAAGGGAACTCATAAACCCGCAGCTCCCGACAGCCTTACCGAGGTCATGGGCCAACGAGCGAACGTAGAATCCCGACGAGACGGTCATGACGATCTTCACGGCCGGCGATTGGGCTCTCGGGACAGCCGTCTTCTCGGGCTCGGCCGCGGCGCTGGAAGCTTGCTTCGGTTCTTCCACGGGCGCCGCGTCACCCTCTGCAGTGACCTTCTGCTTCTTCGCCGACGGGGCCGACTCATCCGGCGTTTCCTTCTCGTCCTCCTTGGGGCTGCTGCCCTCCGGCGGAGGGGTCTTCCGCTTCGCCGGCGCAGCAGCGGCAGCATCGGCCATCACCGCTTCCTGCGCAGGCGCCGCGACAGGCCGGGCATCATTCTTCTCCAGCAGCTTCTCCGCAACGGCCTTCTCCTCCGCGGGGGCCTCCTCCTGGGGCCACTGGAACTCATGCTGGCCGGGCTCGTACCACTCGACGATGCGCAGGTCGGAGACCTCGACGGGGCGCTCCTGGATCTCGATGGGGGGCAGCTGGCCCTCGCGGGCATACTCGTAGAGCTTCTTCCCGTTGACCTTGAGGGCGGAGAAGATGGGGGGCCGCTGCATGATCCGGCCGCGGAAGCGGGCCAGGGCGTCCTCGACCGCGGCACGGGTGACGTGCTCGGCGGGCGCGCGACGCACGATCTTCCCCAGACAGTCGTAGGAGTCGGTCTCGGCGCCGAACTGCACGACCGTCTCGTACGACTTGGTGCAGCCCAGGAAGTCGTTCAGCTGCTTCGTGCCCTTGCCCACGCCCGTCACCAGCACGCCCGTCGCCAGCGGATCGAGCGTGCCCCCGTGCCCGATCTTCACGTCGAGCCGCTGCGTGCGCCGCCGCCGCCGCTGGTTCTTGCTCTCGCGGTTGCGCCGCGCCCGTTCCGTCTCCAGCCACGGCTGGAAGAGCTTCGACGGGTTGAAGTGGTGCTGGAGGTTGCGGATGACGTCCGCGGAGGTGATGCCTTGGGGCTTGTGGACAGCTGCGTCGGATGGGCGGGTTAGCTGGGTTGCTTGTTGCGGGGAGTTGGGGCGAGGGGGGAAAACGCACCGAAGACGCCTTCGTAGATCTTTTCGCCGGACATGGTGGTTCGAAAGAGTCGCAGGCCGCGACGGAGGCCCATTAGAGGATTAATTGGGTGGGTTGGGGGTGAGGGTGAAAGCTGGGAGAGAGGGAGGTATGAGGAAAAATGAAGCTCAAGCGGCATAAGATATCCATTGGAAAGGTCCCGTCCTGGTGGTACCGTAATTTACGCGTCCGGTATCAAATTGAGGCATCTTCGGGGGTAATCTAGGTACGCCGACGTTACCTAAGACCTCCTCCAGCTTAACTACTACCTACGGTAGGTACCTACTACTAGGTAACTAACCCCCCTCCATCCACTTCGCTTCCTTCTTCCAACTCCCTTCATTCTTGTCCCCATCTCATTGAACCCCAATCATGCTCCCCCCGGAGACATGACCTCGCGAGAAGATAGTGTCCTGGCCCCCAGAGACCCGTCTCTCGTCGACGAGAACGACTGGGAAGAGTTCAGTCTGTCCGAGGTCCGAGTCCTGGTCCCAGGCAAGTCCCGCTATGCGAACCTCCTCGCCGCCTCCGAGGACAATCCTGTCCAGGTAACCGGCTGTCTGGACGAGGTTGAGGAGGAGCAGGAATCCCTCAGTATGTATCCTATCCCATATCCCTCCAGCAGAGCGCTCGCTCACCACCCCGCCGCCAGTCCTCGATCCCGACTACCTCTCCAAACGCATTGTCCTCGAAAACGTCACGCACTACGCATACGGCCAGCATAATGACGGTGAGGTCGGCTTCTGGGTCGCCGGTCGTGCCGGCTGGTTCTCCATCTCCCCCGCGAGGGGCTACCGGAACATGTTCATCGACGTTGTCGAGGCTATCGATCTGCTGTATTTCCTGGCGGACCGGCATCAATCCAGGCGGAAACGACGGCGGAACTGGAACCCGAGCGTGGAATACCTGTGCGAGGAGGTGAGTTGGCACGGCTATTGAGGGGTGGTGAAGGAGGTCGCTGACCGTCGGTAGTATGTCAACCACACGCATGGCATCTGCGAGGACGCCGATGACTCGCTCGAAGTGTTCCACAAACATCATACCTTTTTGCTCTCCCGCATGCTCAAGGGCGAGGAGAACGTGCAGTGGACCGACACCAACGTGTTCCATCATCTGCGTGAGACATTCCCGGTACGTGCTTCGCCTCCTGCCGGGCTGCGATTGTGTATGCTGATTTGGAGCTAGGAGGAATACGAGGAGATCAAAGCCAAACAGGAGTCCAAGATGCAGCCACAGGACTCTGACATTGAAGATGGCGACAACGAGACAGATGAGAAAACCCACTCCCCCGACGCTACCGCCGTTTCGAAAACGCAGGCGGAGGAAATCTACAAGATCATCACCGATCTCAAGGATGCCGGCCATCTGGCGAAGCGCCAGTTGAACCTCGATCTGGTCGCCTCAACCCTCGTGAATCGTTTCGATGTCGCCTCCGAGGACTACGCGCGCGACCTTCTCGCATCGCGCGCGGACACCGTCCTGGAGATGATGGACGAGGCGAAGACGAACGCGTTTGACTGGTCTCGCAAGGCCATCTATCGGGAACTGAAGACCGCGTCGAAGAAAAACAACGCCGAGCAGGTCGCCCTGACCCCGCTACGCGCGCGGATGTCGGCAAACGACGACGACTCGTCAGACGAGGACAGTGAACAGGATGAAGATCTGCCGCGCGTGCGTCGACGCCGCGTCCGCAAGTCCGTCCTCCGTCCGAAGAGCTCGGTGGCGACGAAGCAGACGGGTAAGCGCACGCGCAGCACGGCCATCGAGCAGGAGGATCTGTCCGACGACAACGTAGATGTCATGGATGAAGTTGAGACTCCCAGTAAGGTCCGCGGCCATGACCTCGTCCGGGACCCGCTGTCGACCCGGGCGAAGCGCCGAACGCGGTCCATCCTGTCGGAGTCCGGCTCGATGACGTTCCAAAAGACGCCGCTACAGGAGACGCTGCAGAGCCGCAACACGTCCGTGTCGGTTGCCGATCAGGAAGCGTCCGAGTTGGACACGCACCACAGCGATGAGCCCCCCGCCGATACGTGGATCTGCCAGGTCCGCGACTGCGGCAAGATCATCCAGAAGAGCAACACGAAGCGCGGGCAGGAGATGATCCGGGATCATTCTCTGGCGCACGCGGACGACACCAAGGCCAAACTGGACCTTGTCTTTTCCGAGCAGCGACTCAATATCGGTCTTCCAGTGGACAACCTCCTCAGCCGTATTCGAGAAATGGGAACGGTGGATGCGCCTGGGCTCGCGGCCATAGCCGGTGGCACGAACGGGCCCAACTCGGTCGAGATGTAAATCCAACAAAATGCAAGGACGAGAATGGAATCATTGAGGTGTTTAATTCGCATGGGACGGATGAGGCATGAGCGGTTAGCAGCCAGGCGTCATTGGGAAGACATGAGCGGCGTTGAACTACATGGGAACTGGCATGGATGGATTTAGTGATTTTCAGATGATACCTACTTGGAGAACTAGTGACGAATTCGATACTTGCTGGCCATGACGAGGTCCAATTAATGCTCATATACACGAACCGCTAGTCCAGAGGTCTAGTAATCGACGACAAATTCTTTTGGTTAAACGCGAACAACCTGCTTTTCACCATCCATGCCCTAGCAAGCAGAAACAAGAAACTGGAAACAAAAACCCAAGGGAGAATCGAAAAATCATACACGTCCCTTCGCGGCGGCTCTCTTGCTCTTTCCAGGCCGTTTCGCTCCCCCTTTCATCTTCTTCACCGAAAAGTTCCGCAGGTCACCGCTGGAGAGCGCATCGCCGCTCTTCGCATGGCGTTTCTTCCCGCCGAAGCCGTACTTCTCGTTCTTCTTCTGGCGTTTCTGCGACGGGCCTCCCTTCTCGGTGGGGCGGCTGCGCTTCCGGGCGCCGTCCTGGTTCGCGTCGTCGATGCTCACATCGAACAGGTCGCCAGAGTCCTCAGTGGGACCTGATGTGTCGGCCTTCCGCTCTGCACCATAGTCAGCATGCATCCACTAGACAGAACAAAGACGGAAAACGGAGGGAGCAGGTCGGAGGGGGGAACGCACTCTTCTTCAGAGCGTTAATTTTCTCCAGCGTCTCCTTCTTCTCCTTCGCGCGCTGCTGCAGCTTGGCCACCTGGACCTGCTTGCCGAACTTCTTCAGGTCGCGCTGCTTGCGGGCGTCGGCGGCGGCCTTCTTGGCGGCGGCCTCGTCGTACAGCTTCTTCTTGATCTTGTCCATGTGTTCGTCCGTCTTGACCATCTCGGCAAAGTAGTCACCCGGCCGGGTAAACGGCACGCCCTCCTTCTTCAGCAGGCTGCGGGCGGAGGTCGCGGCCGCCTGGCACACCTTGTAGAAGGCCAGCTCGCGGGCCAGGTCGTCGTTGGGATCGGGGACGTCGATGGGCTCGGTGGAGACGAGGGAGTTGTGTTCGGAGAAAGAGGTGTTGGCGTTGATGAAAGAGATGCGCTTGAGAGAGGAGGTGATGGCGGCGGAGTTGTTGATGGTGAGACGTTGGTGGGGGATGACATCTTCTCTTTCGTCGTCGGAGAGGTCGGACAGGGGGATGTCGTCTTCTTCTTCTTCCTCTTCTTCTTCCTCCTCTTGCTCTTCCTCGTCATCTTCGTCTTCGTCGTCTTCTACCTCCGGGCTTTTCTGGTCGGCATTGTCTGGTTGCTTGTCACTTTCCTCGGCGCTCTCCTCGGCGTCTTCCTCTGGCTTGGTGACCTCTGGCTTGGCTACCGCCGGCTCATCCTGTGCAGCTAGGTTAGAGGTGAATGCAACGGAAAGACGAGCGACATGACATACGACCTGCTTCGCGGCCTTCTTCTTCGCGGCCTTGGCTAGTTTCTTCTGTTTCTCGGCATCGTAGTCCCGGCCCTTGTAATGGTCCAGGGCTTGGAGCAGCTGACTCCGCTTGGGCATTGTGACGGATCGTTGCGCGAGAGAGGGCGTGCAATGGAGAGAGAATCGAATACTTGCGACGGAACTGCCTCATCTGCATGGGAATTTTTTTGGGATAGCGCTAGGTTGGATCCGGCTAGACTGGGTCCACCGTGGGCCTTTTCCCAGACGGGACTAGCCCCATCCGGCGGAACGTTGATCCGGTGCTTATCTTCTCCCTGTCCCTTTCTGGATATACAGTAAGTACGTACTCCGCAGTGTCGTCTGCCAACAACCTACCGTACGCCGTCCATCTCGATCGCCATGTCGGACGAGGCGAAACCCGCCGCTGATCAGGTCTCTTCGCCCGCGGCTGAGCCGGTACGTCCCTGTTCTCATCGTGCTTCTGTCCACCAGCTGACGACATCCGCCAGTCGACCGACGCGCAGGAACAGTTTACGGCCGCCGTCGACGAGCTTCTCGACCAATTGCAACATAAATTCGACACCGTCTCGCGGGAGATGTTCGGAAAGTGTTCGTGTCCCTGTCGTTTTGGAACTGGCAACGTGCGCGCAGCTGACGAGACCTAGTGGACGACATGGCTCGCCGGCTGGACGAACTCGAAGCGTCGTTGACGGTGGCTTCGGAGCCGGCGACGACAGGAAATACAGACAAGTGATCTGTCGGCGGCTACCCAGTTCACGGCTGGAGTTTGATACGTTCATGAAGCGATGCATTTCCCCTTCGTCAGTTTGTCTTGATTTCCTTCTACACTTCTACACTTCCACCTCTGGAAGCCGCACAAGATACCCACCCCCGCAAAGAATCGATGCATGTTCATACCAGATAGCGCATCAGCAATCACCGCAATACAAAACAAAAGCCATTCATAGCAAAAGAAAAAAAAAAGATTCCACATATATCCAACACACGCACAGTAAGCACAGTCATCATATCTACAGTTCATCCTTCTGGGGCTTCTCCTCGCCCAGGAACCGCCGCAGCACGTTGCTCCGCGAGATCAGGTCGTCGACCTTCTCCGGGGCCGAGCCACCCTTCTTCAGGATCTTAGACAACCGGGCAGACTCCTTCCGCGCGTAGTCGCTGTTATCGGCCAGCTTCTGCGCCACCTTGACGTAGTACTGGGCGTACTTGTCCTGCAGCCCTTTGGCAGCCTTGGACACCTCGGCGACAAGCGCAGAGAAGTTCTCGGACGAGGTGTACTTGGCGACCAGCTCGTCGAGGGCGGCGACGGTGCCGGCGCGCTCGTTGAGCCCGCCACCGACGGCGCGGTTGGTGCCGGTCTTCTCGTTCAGGAAGTCAACGAAGGCGGCCTCGGAGCGGGCCCCGCCGTACGCCTCGCCCTCCGTCGAGCCCTTGGCGAAGAACTTGATCGTCGGGTAGCCTGTCACGCCCTGCTCTTTGGCGGTGGCGCGGGCGTTCTCCGCCTCGGCGTCGACCTTGGCGATGACAACGTCCGACTCGAGCGCGAAGTCGTTGGCGAGCGTTTCCCACGTGGGTGCGAGGCTCTTGCAGTCTGCTCCGGGTCAGTATATGAGATCGTAAACAACGGCAGGAGGAGGCAAACGTACGTCCACACCAGGGCGCGGTAAACGCCACCAGGACGTCCTTGTCGCCGCCGATGGTCGACTTGAAGGAGGAGTCGGTCAGCATCTCGACCTTGCTGGGCTCCTTCTTGGGGCCACGCGGCCGCACCCCGGTCTTCTCGGTGATGAAGGCCGAGAGGCTCTCGAGGTCACGGCCGCCCTTGTAGTCCTCCGGGGTGTCACTCTTGCCGTCGAACCACTTCAGCGTCGGGAAGCCCTGGATGCCGAATCGCTTGCCGAGGTCGCGGTGCTCGTCCGCGTCGACCTTGCCGACGGTGACCTTGTCCTCGGCGTGGGCAAACGCCTGGCCGAGCTCCTCGTAGACAGGGGCCAAGTTCTTGCAGTGGCCGCACCACGGCGCGAAGAACTCCACCAGCGCGGGCTTGCCGGACTTAAGAACCACCTTGTCGAAGTTCTTGGGGATCAGGTCGACCACCGCGGAGGCGGCGCTGGCAATGCCGACCAGCAGCGTGAGACAGCTCACGAGCAGGAAGCTCAGACGAGCCATGGTGGCGGGGGGAGGGGATCGGGAGTTCAATCGGCAGGGAGTAGGGATGGGAAGGATCGAGAGGGATTTATTCCGTGTGTTTTCCTTGGAATTCCCCGACTGGAGACTGGTTGTTGCTGTTGCAGGGAGGTGTGGAAGCAATGGGGAGCTCCAGATGACGCCAGCGGGTAAAAGGCCACTTGGTGTTTGAATTACTAACCGCCTTATTAATTATGCCTACTTCATAATCATCCATACAACAACCCCATACAGCGTACGACTTGCTTCATCCCGCGTCTGCATTGAAACTAATTGGTATCGTCATGCACGGCCCTCTACCGTCTCTCTGCCAGCCAGCTGTTCGCATCCCCAAACGTCTTGCCGTCCTTGAAATCCTTGCCCGCATGCTGCGTCCCCTTGTAGACCTACCAACCGATTAGCTCCCAACCATCGATCCAAAAGAGTAGAACTCACTGCGTCCCACAGCTTGAATGCCATGTCCAAGTTACCCGTGAAACTATCACTGTGTTGGAACCAGTCCTTGCCCTTCGACTTCACCTCGGCGCGCGCCTCCGCGCTCAGCGGATCGGCCTGCAGGGGCAAGTCGTCCAGATACGTGCGCACGGCGATGCCGAGACCGCAATCATTGTCGTCGATGAACGGAAGCCTACAGGCACGGTCAGACACGGGCGTGTGTGTTTCCACGAACGACCCCAGGAGTACTCACCTCACGCTCAAGTCGTTCCAGTCGGACCGGTCCCGGTCAGCATCGCCGCTAAGAAGCAGGCTAGCCAACACAACCTCGATCAGGTTCCGCAGCGCAGCGCGAACCTCCGAGATCAGAGAACGGTAGCAAAGTAACTGTCTGCTGAGGGGGCCCGAGTAGCCGATGCTCTTGTGTTGCAACTTGGCGATGCAAGCCACGCGGGACACCAGCATATTGAAGCTCTTGTCCTCATCTGCAAGCAACCAGTCAGAATCGCGTCATCCAGAGGGAGGCCGACAGCTCACCTGATCCCCGCATGGGTCCACCGGAGACATGGGAGAACCACGGCTTGGAGTTGAGGAGTCCGAAACGGAGCATCTCAATCGCAAGGAATGTGGCCTCCTCCAGGGAATCCGAGGGTTCCAGCACGGAGAGCGCTTGCTCCAGACAGACGCCCCACTGCGTCAGCTGATGGGTCTTCTCGTCTATATATCCTCGGAGCTGCAAGAACCGCCAGAACACATTGGCGAGGATTTCGTTTTGTGTCGACAGTGGCTGCAATTGTTAGATTCCTTCATGACAGACATCCCCGGGGTCCATACCTGTGCCTCTCTAGCTTTCAGGGACTTGGAGGCAAAGTCCGAGTCCTTCAAACTCTGGACGGCGAACTTGAACAATCCGCAGGATTCCTGGTGAAACGGTTAGACAACGCACAGGGCAAGAGGAAGCGGTAAGCCAACCTGCAGCTTCTTAAGCGAGTCCGGGAGCTGGTCGGTCCGGATCTTCCATGAGGTGATCGTGTCCTTGACTGAGGGAATCGTCTTGAGATTGATCGACGTGTCTGACTTTTCGTCATACCAGGTGCGAACATTGATGACTTTGGTCTGGTAGAATCGGTGGAGGGAGTTCGACAGAAGGCAGATACCCTGTGTGCGGATTGGGGTGAGGCTGCTACCAGCGACCTGGCGGTAGATCTCCGTATCCTCGACTCCCAGAGGGAGAGAAACGAGCACCTCGCCGGAGGTCAGGTAGTTGGGAACGTCCGGGCCCAGCACGCCCTTGGAGAGGTAGAAGTAGAGCTCTTCCGGCAGACGCTGACTGATCAATTCATGCATATCGTTGGACGTATTCTCCGAGTCCATCGGGGCGACGCGGCCTTCTTCATCCATGTAAACATGGTGTTTCACGGTCATCAGGGCCCGCTTGTAGCGGTCCGTGTACTGGAGGTCCTGCATCCGACGATCCTCTTCGAACTGAGCACACAGGGCCAGCGCATTACGACCGGCCACGTTGAACATTGGGAGGGCGTCCCGCACCGCGGCGGGTTTGCCCGGGAACGCAGGGTTTTCGAAGATAGGGAATGTGGGCAGGAACGAAGAGCCGAGCAAGAGACAGAAGTCGAGGAACTGTTCGTTGGAGAGACGGCCCAGCTCTTCCTGGCACGTCTGCTTGGTGACCCAAGAAAATTGGGCGGGATCGATGTCAATGCGAGTGATCAACTTGTCGACGTCGAACATGAGGACTTCGGTAGGTCCGCAGACGGCGTCAACGAGGGGGTTGGAGCCTTTGGCAAGGTAGGACAGCTGCGAGGGAGTAAGTGGTCAGAAGAGCGCGATGGAACACAAGGCGAAATGCGACTGTCGTACCTGGGCCGCGGCGCTGTAAGGAGCCACGATGTAATCCACCTCATTCTGGCGAAGGATACGCTGCAAGAAGCGATAAAGAGATTCCGGCCGAGGGGTACCTGTATCCAGCTGGGTTAGCGGGGGGGCATGCACATGCAGGTGCCGACGACAATCCTACCAGCTCCGCTGAAAGCATCCACGACCTGGTCGGCCTGTTGTTGGTCGTACAGATCCCAGGCCTGTTCAAAGGCGCGTACCGACTCCGGCGAGACGTGGGGTCGCTGGTTCTTGGTGCCAAAGTCTAGGCCATTGAAGACGAAGAGACAGGCAATGCCGAGCTCCCTGAACAGCTGGAGCTCTCTTTCGATATTACTCTTGAGAGCGAAGGGGAAGCCACCCAAGGCGACCAACAGAGGTTCGCGGGTGGAGTGATGAAGGAGGTGCTGGGAGATGTAGTGCGAGGCATCGATTCCGACGACGGCGCCTTTGAGGGCGGAGAGGGGGAGGGAGGAGTGACGGCTGGAGAGCCAGTCATCCAAGGGACGGACTATGAGAGGAGAAGTGGTTAGTGGCACTCCAGAGAGAGGGAGTCAGGAATCGATCAAGCTCACTGGGCATGATTTCTGAGCTCTGGATGTGAGATGGACGTCAAACAGCGGAGACAGGCATAGGCCCGCGGGGGCGGAGAGGACAGAAGGGAGAGACGGCGGATGAAGAGGTTTGCACGGAGGGGACAGAAGATTCGGGGGGCGAGAAGAGGGAGAGTTGGGAGAGATCGAAGGGAGAGTCGTGCAGAGGCAGTGTGTCGGTTTGCGATGGATGATTGATTGATGGTATCATGACCGGTCACGGGAGTCTGGCGAGAAAAAAAATCCGCCTGCCGCCGGAATCGAACGGGCGCCGCTTTTTTCCCCGCCGGCCGACGCCGTCTCTTATCAGCTGTCGATAAGCGGAGAAGGAATCCATCTACTACTACTCATAATTCCATCTCCCACTCGTTTTTCCTCTTCTCTCCTCTCCTCTCCTCTTCTTCGCCTCCTTCAGCTTCTTCATACCCCATGGCTACAGTAGGCCCTCCCATCCAACTCCCCGTCATCGACATCTCCAATCCCAATGACCCCGCCGTGGGCAGGGAAATGCTCGATGCCGCCACCAAATACGGTTTCTTCTATGTGAACAGCTCCGGCTCCGACTTTGCCGTGGCTGACGTCCAGAGAGCCTTTGAGCTGGTATGATGCGGCCCCAACATCCTGAGGAAACACGCAGACTGACCGTCGACAGTCCAAGAACTTCTTCATGTCTCCCGTGGAGGAAAAGGCCGCATGTCGGATCGAGCCGAATGTACGTTACATCATGCTCGCCGAGGCCTGTCCTTACCTACTCTGCTGACCCTCCGTCCAGAACCGGGGCTGGTCGGGAATGCATGTTGAGACACTAGATCCAGAGCATCAACGGGTACGCCGTCGTCCGAATAACAACCGCTGGACGCAGTCTCGTCAAGGCTACCCCGCCACTGACAAGCTCTCCATGCATGCAGACAGGTGACTTCAAAGAGTATGACCACATCCTTCCTCCCAACTCCTCGGTCTCAACCAACTCTAATCGCCCCTAGGGCCTTCAACTTTGGCGAATTCAAGGATGGAAAGGCGCAGCAGCCGCTGCCCGCATCCCTCGCCCCCCACGAGTCGGACATAGGCCATTTCGCCGACCTCTGCAGCAAGACCTGCCACCGCATCCTGACTCTCCTCGCCCTGGGACTCTCCGTAAGCACCCCCTCCCTGTTTCCATCTCCAGGTTTCCGGCCATCCTCACGGCCTTCCCCTCCCATCTAGATCCCAGACGACTTTTTCACCGCCCGCCACGACCCCAGCAAGGGCCCCACGGGCTGCACGCTCCGATATCTCTACTACCCGTCGATATCCTCCCCGGCGACGTCGACCTACCAGCACGACATGGACGTGCGCGCCGGCGCCCACTCCGATTACGGCAGTGTGACGCTTCTCTTCCAGCGGCCAGGGCAGCCGGGGCTGGAGATCCGCACGCCGGAGGGCAGCTGGGCGCCAGTGCCGGTGCAGCCCGGCGGGGGAGCCCCCGCGACGGAAGTTGAACCGCGGGGGTTTGCCTTCCCGCCCATTCTCGTCAACATCGGCGACCTGCTCAGCTACTGGACCGACGGGCTGCTCAAGTCGACCGTGCACCGCGTGGTGTTCCCGCTGGCCGAGCAGCGCAGCCCCTCCCCGCAGGACCGCTACAGCATCGTCTTCTTCTGCCATCCGCTCGACCGCACCGAGCTGGTGCCCGTGCCAAGTGAGCTCGTCACCGCGTACCGCCAGGAGCGTGCCGCGAGCGGGCTCGCCGACGAGAAGGTCGGCTTCGGCGGGGGTGCGGGCCATCTGGAACCGGGGAAGCGGGCCCTCACGGCCGAGGAACATCTCCATTCGCGTCTCGCGGCGACTTACAGCTTCAAGCAGTAGTCGACCGTAGTTGCAAGTCGCTAGTCAGTCTGTGTACACATTACTTGGTATTACGATTATAACGGAGCACGTCGCGTCAACTCGGTGAAGTTATTCAATTCGTAAGGAAACGGTTCAATGTACTATGCATGGGGAATGCACTCGATGCGATAAATACATCCACGATATTGGGATTGACAACCAAAAAGGTAGCCAACGGATCAAAGTAAATAGCACACGGCGACACTTGCCAGAGAAATCGCTCCACTGGAATTGAAAAGCGGGAAGAAATAGGACATATGCGACGCAAGGACGAACAAAGGAAACTCGTCGGGCATGAAAATGAAGTGTCGAGGGTGGGGGATGAAAGCAATAGCAGAGAACAGGGGCAGGGCCAAAATTGGGTAGTTTGCAATGATGAAGTGTGCAAATCATAACCGCTAGAGGGGACTCATGTAAACAATCGACCGGCTTTATGCCCAGCGTTAATGAGACAAGGTTGGGGAAGGCAAAAAAAAAAAAAAAAAAAGGGAGTAATAAATAGAACATAATCGCCAAAAAGAAAAAAGAGGTAGAAGCAAACAGACATACAAAAGGTATCTTGGTGATGAATAGGAACGCCGCCAGGTTCTGAAATGCCATGCACGGGTAGATGGGAAACCTCGATAACATAAACAAAAAGACATAGAAGATGGCGTATATGACGCTATGCAAGGCAGGATGCATTAGGAAAAGTAGACAGTTCATGCGTTCATATCATGGGGTGTGGCACCAGTGGCGGTGGTAAACCCACGCAGCCTTCTGACAGTCCTTGCTGCAGTACTTGGTGCGGCGACAGCGGCGACACTTGGCGAACTGACGCTGGAATTCCTCCCACTTGCCACACTTGTAGTATGCACACTGCCGGATGCCACCTCTCGATTCGTCCTTTCGGCAGAGGTTTCTCATGACGACACAGGCCCAGTACTGCATGTCTTTCGTGTGATGCCGGACGGTGAACTTCTCCACCAGGGGGAAGATATTTACATCGTCCGGGAGCAGGTACTCGTCCTCTTCTTCGGCGGTCTCGACCGGCGCGGAACCATCCTCGAACATTTGGAGCTCACGGTCGACCTTGAGCTTGGGCACGAAGTGGGAGTTCTGGAAGTAGGAGCGAAGGTTGCAGTACTTGGAGACATAGGCGAGGAGCTGGAGGGACATCAGGACGTCCTCATCACGCGGCATCGTGGTCAGGACGTTCTGAGATGCCGTCGCCGATCGGTCGCGGAAGTAGAGGGAGTAGGGGCTGGGAACAATGTTGGGAGAGTTGGTGGTGTTGGCCGCTTGGGCGGGGGATAACCCCAACGTGGGGTTGGTCTGCGTGTCGCCGGTGTTGATGGTGCTTCCATCTACAGTGGAGCGATGGGTGATGTTGAACGTCTCGGCTTCCTGGCCTTCGGAAGGATCCGTCACAGTCAGGTCATGTCCATCGGACACCCCGTTCAGCATGGCCTGTCTGTCACCGACTTCATCGATCTCCATTTGATTCTGGACAATCGGCTCGGTCGTTGCTTCCGACCGGGTGCCGTCCTCCACCGAGAAGGCTTCTCCGTTGCCGTCGTCAGAGTCACCCGAGGCGGATCGCTGTTGTCTCAGAGCAGGCCTTTGCATGGGCACCGTGGTTGGGACATTGTTTCGGGCCTGGATCGGGCCACTGGGCGTCGTGGGGGAATCGGGTTGGGACGTGATTCCGTTCTGTAATCCGGGGAGCATGCTAGGGAGTCGTTCGGTGTCCCGAACGGGGCGTAGTCCGAAACCATCAGCGGCATCCATAGGGGGCAAAGCGGTGGCAAGCGGCTGCATCGCCCGGTGACGATGGCCGCCGGGGTGCAAATAGCGGGTGTCCTGAGTGCGGTGGTTATGAGCCTCTTGGGCGAAGGTGCTCCTCTCCGGCGGGGAAGTCATGGGGGCCCGAGGGGAGGAACTAAGGTCCATAGCGTTGGCATCGGCGGCATGGTTATCCTGGAAATACGGAGGGATTTCGATATTAGGAGGGGGGGCCTGACGGCGAGAGGCACGTTGTTCGTCCAAGTGTGACGGGCGGGAAGAAGGTTCCCCGTTCGTGGGAACGGGCTTGCCATGATGCCTCGATGAATGCCTATGGGTATCCGGATCCGACCGAGCACGAGCCTTGTCGACGACCTTGATGTAATTGTCGAGGATGGTGGCAATGACCGGGACCATATCCGCCTCCACGACTCTGGTCCTCACACTTTCGGAGCCGCGCACGCCAATGTTGACGACACACTGGAAAGCCAGGCTCCATTTCCACATCTCCATCAGGTCCCGACTGCGGCCCTCCTTGAGAATGCATACCAGTCGTTCGATACCGCCATCGACGGTGAGGATATCGCGGATCCGAGCAGAGGAGGTGGTGAGATAGGCCAGATGGTTAAGGGAGTTGATGAGGGGGAGAGTGGATGTACAGTCGAGAGCACGTCTGTCATAGAGGGTGGTCGTGATATTGACAGAGGCCTTGTTGACGTTGGGGATGCTGAAATTGACCTCGCGCATGATGAGCGGCGAGAAGGGACAAACGGTCGACGAGAGATTAGTGTTGTTTTCGATCCAGTCGGAGAGGGACCGATGGGAAACGATGAGGGTTCTCAGAAGTGAAACCCCTAAAGTGAGATCAAACCCGTCGGAAGAAACGTGACCCGAGGGGAGGAAGGACTGAGGGAGGGGGGAGGGGGAGTTGGAAGGACTTTATCCTTCAGTCATGAAGAACTGGCGAAAGGATGATTGCCAGGGTCGTTAATAGACACAAGGGCGGGCGGCTGGTGGATGGAGTGGAGGAGAAGAGGGGATGGATGAAGATGTTTGCAGAAGGATGAGGAGGCGTGAAGGGGAGAGAGTGAGAAGGAGCCAAGACCGGTCCGGCCGTCAGAGACTAGCCACAGGGAATGATTCACCCGCGGAACCACAACCCGTCGAGACTGGGTTAGAGCGGTAGGAGATCACGGAAAGATCTGTATGGAGTAGAGGAAGCGAACAGAAATATACAGGATGATCAGATGGGCTGGGGGGGATGATGAAGACGATGAGGAGGAGAGGAGGAAGAAGAGAGAAGGTGAAGGTCGCGGCTGAGAAGGCGAAAGCGGAGAGTCTTCTCGTCTGGCGCCTGAAGCGCCTCCTGCCTATGCTTCCTGCCCGCCACCACCGGTCTTTACGCTGTACACAGTTCGCTTTTCATTTCTACGGAGTCAACCAGGGAACTGATATTACCCAATGGTTCTCGTTGGACATCATTCCCACCAAATGTCGAGTGATTCTTCATCGCTCCCTCGAAGTCTTCAGCCGCAGCGTCAAATACGAGTACCCCCATAAGGGATGACCCCGATGAGCCCTCCGCGGATATTCTCTGGTCATGTTATGTCGCCACCCAATTCAACATCGGATATGTTGAATCTGATGATGTTCCCGCCAAATTATCAAGATGACTTCGGCCGATCGACACATTCTTCCCCCCTTTCTTCGTCGGTTTGCGACCAAGATTCCGAGATCGTTGTAGTACCACCTGCTTGCACATGGTGGATTCCCCGATCCCCCCCGTTTTCCGACTTACCCACGAACTCTCTCCCTTTGTAGATCGGGGTGCAAGGACCAGGCTGAGAGAATCCACTTTTACCCTCTACACCGTTATTTCGGTAGTGAACCTGAGGACCGCTGAGGACCACTTGGGGCAGGGGCAATCCCGTAGCCAAGGGATGGAAGCACGCGGCCTACACCGAAACACCCTGCCGCCGAAAGGAGTAACTCTGCATTCTGCCCTGTAGAATGCCAAAACTTTATTATCACCCTGGATATCGCTGTTAATCCATCTCGCCCTAGTTCATGTCTGGGTATCTCACCCTTTAGCTCCTGCGTTTGGTTCTTAGAAACGTACGGAATTCATCCAGATCTGTTGCATTTTTCCTAGGGACAATAAACTGTATCGCTATCATGGAGCCCCTACCCCGTATGGCGTACCTGGTAGTATTCTAGGAGTATCTGCATCCTGTTGGCGTAGTCCATTCATCCAACCATAAATCCATGAAAACCCAGCCCTCTACACTCCCTACATTAACCCATATCCCATGTCGCAGAGGGCAATGGCGCAACCTCATCCTGGGCAATAGCAAAATAACAGAAGCAAATATACCTTCCCTGGAGAAGAGCGCACGGACTTGAAGGACCATACACCGTACTGCGCTATGTTTAGAACCAGTCGTTAAGCGCGGGGAACATCTACTGCGTACACCCTCCACCAGGCAATGTCCGTCGGAGTAAACGTTGGAGATACCCCGAATGAACAAATAAGGTCCATTTTATTCTTGTTTGGAGCAGTTGATGAAGGTTCACACATCCTTCGTGTTTACCTGTAGGTCTTCGTGTTTTGTGTTGGAGTGTTTCATCGGGGTGATCTAAAAGTATATATTGGCCAGAGGTCTAGTCGTGGCACAGCCGTAGTCTCTTCCCGTTTGTTAACCATCACATCAGAATCCTTTTATTTCAAAAAATGCCCACATCATCACCGCTGTACGGTATACAGCTCCTAACCCACACGTAAAAGGCAACATCCCATGCAGCAATCGCTGAGTGCCCTCAAACCTAGGCGCGATTAGGTTATGGCCATCTCGGCAACCTACCCACGATATATTAATCGGGTGTAACCTAATTCAGCTCATCAACTCAGTCTAACGAGAAATCCCAGGGCCCGTACGTCATTGTGATGGATGGCTTCAAAAGTAACCACTGCAAATGACCCATCTCAGACGGAGCGCCACCAGCCTGGGAATCAGGTTCCTGACAAATTGGCTCCATCATGCGGGTAAGCCACAAGGACTAAATGGCCATTATTAATCCGGGAGGATGATTAATGACAACCGTCCGTTGCCAGAGGGGCGTCCGAAGAACTAGTCAGGCACGGTTTCAGGCGATCAGCTTAGCGGTGGAGATAAGCCCTCCGGATGGATAAGTTCAGAGCAATATCCGGACCACTTAGAACGATGGGAGTAGAGGTGGCCAATTTCCCGTATTAGGATGGAGACCAGACCCGCTTCAGGCACATTGACCACTGTTCTCTGCAAATCGTGCGATGGACCCGCCCGGTAATGTGAAGAACATCTCGTACACAGTAAAAAGCTATAGACGCAGTAACCACGGTCTAGATGGAGAGATGAGAGCTGGATGTGGTCATCTTGGGAGAATTGCCTGACAAGAGGCACCTCATCTTACAGGATAGGTGTGGCAGGATGGGGTGTGTGAAATGTCAAGCTTAGCTCCCTTTGAGATCGTGCGGTGAAAGTCCAAACTCCACGTTCGGAACTCATCGCATAGACTCTACCTTGTGTTTAAGGTAGCAAGGTACAGAGTCACCGGGACCGGTAGGGATTGACTTTGTATGAATCAATGGCATACCGTCGCAACTCCCGCGGCTTCCTCTACGCAGCATTGATCATTACCGAGGCAGACCAAATAGAATCCAACGGGAGCGCCTCATGGTCTACCTTCAGCTTCTCAGCCGGTTCAGTCTCGAGGGGACTTGTTGGCCTGTGAGCAAGACACTACAGCGTACGTAGGTATTTTTGGGGAGTAAGTATGATGTCAATTCTCCATGGCCGGATATGGAGTGCAGGTATCTTGCATGTGTGCTGTCAATTGGGAAGAGGGGAGTGGAGCGAATTTGCATGTGTATTGGACCGGCTGGGGAGGAAGGACCGGCATAAATTGCGATAGTCCAATATGATACAGTGTTGCACCCTGTTCAAATTTAAAGCGTCGTAATGATGATGCAGGCTAGTAATTTCGGTACTAACGGTTTGTAGATTGATAGACCGGCGGAGCAGCGGAAGGATCGGCCTCCCAAAGGAATTCTTTGCAGGAAAGCCACCCCTGAGCTCGGCCGGGTCTTGTCGTGACGGCGGGAGGTCTCCCATTGGGAGAGTTCCTTGAGGGGGAAGGGGGGGTTTGAACACCGTACGCGATGTACGGCGTCCGTCTACGGAGTACAAGCCAATTCTGATGGTGTTGGAAGCCCGGAAGCTGGAGGAATTTCCTAAATCCAGAAGGACTGAGACGGAGATGTATCAAATGGGGGTTTATGATGATTGACCGGTGCTCATGCGTATGAGGCGTTATTGGTGGAGCCCAGTGCTTAGAATAAATGATTGATAGAGAGAGTCCTTGACGGATCAGGATGGCTGAAGTGGTTTACTGCGTACTGCGTTATTATTTGTATTATTATTTTGGGTTGGCATGATTGATTTGATATGGTTCCTTTGGGTATCCCAAGCCTTCTCCCCCCTTTTCTCAACGTCGATTTCCATTTTCCACCAATATGCTCCCCACATAGGACTACTAATGTCTTTGATCTCCTCCACTTCGGAGAATGGCCAGGGCCAACCAGAAGGACAGCCAGAGCCCCGGCCGGTCCACAGGAATTTTAAAAGGTACCAGTGTCGAAAGGTTCTTCTGAATCCCCTTAAAGTTCCCCTAAGGCGTGAATGGGGAGTTTGTGCTGGATGGGATTGTAGGATAAGGAGTAGATTAGACGAGATGTGGTTTATGTTTGATTCTGCCTGTATACGTATTGGCAGATATATCTACCTAGGTACCTAAGGTATGCTCGTAGGTGCCGGTGAGGATCCAAAGCTCCTGTCGGTAATGCGATACGGTGGTGAAATGGGGCCGTGTTGTGGAGGAGGGGAAAGGGCCATCGATTTACCCGTCCAACCCGACCAGCCAATGATGGGGGAGCGTATGTGTAATTACGGCGTACGCCAACCTGGAAATCGACCCGGAGTGGACATCGTCATCATTTTCCTGTCCTCTAGGTGATCTCCTGAGGATAACTACCAACGCTTCGAGTATAGAAAGAAATACGGACCTAGTAGGGTATTTGGATGAATTCTCATATACCTTGCGAAGGATCAACCAATTCTTCTACGTACAACTCGTAAACCCTAAACCAAGACTCCCTACCTAGGTCCTGCAGTAGTACTTAGTAGTATAGGAGGTAATCAATTGAAGCAACTGAACTAAACCGTAGCTCGTTAATAGGAGAATTCTCCCATCCTGGTTCTCCCCATTCGTTGTTTGATCCTACTAGGACTCTCTAGAGGGTTGTCCTCGTTCCCTGCTCTTCCGAGTTTTCCCCTTTCTCCTATCTCCACCCTTGAATCCTCATTCTGACCCTCTTGGGACTCTCATTCGAATCAATTCCCCCTCGATTTTATTTCGCAACCTTTCTGAACCTTTCTGCAGTCCTGTACTCTGGTTCCCCTACCGACAGCGCCTACTGCGCCTTCTGCCTCTAAACGCCCGAACCACCACCACTGCCCCGGGTCGAAACTTTCTTTCGCTCGGTCGCTTCCGCCGTGCTCGCTCCACACCCAATCAACCACCCCCCTCTCCTCTCTCTCTCTCTCTTCCCTCTCCCTCTCCTCTCTTCCTCTTCCACCACCTTCTCTTCCCTACTCTCTTTTGTTCCCTCAACCTTTCTACTCCCCACCCTCTACCCCCTACCCTCTACCTTCTACCGCCTCTTCCCGCCCTCCTCCCCTCTTTCGCTCGACTCCCCTGGATCACACCACGCCGCCTCCGGTCAACCGCATTCCTTCTCCCTCAACCACGCCCATCTCTCAATTGACCTTTTCCCTTTCCAGGGGTTTCCTTTATCGTCATGGCAGCCGATATGAGCGGCGAACAAATGCAGGCCAAGATCACCGCCGCCCGGCGCGAAGCTGAAGGTCTGAAGGACAAGATTAAGCGCAGAAAGGATGAGCTCGCCGATACCACCCGTATGCATTTCCCCATCCCCCCTGCGACCCAATTCGCCCTCCGAGTCCCTCTCCGAGTCCCTCTCCGAGTCCCTCTCCGAGTCCCTCGGATGACTGTCATCCTCGTTGCAATTTACTGACCGTCCGTTCCTTTGTTTCCCTCAGTCCGCCAAGTCGCCCAGAACCAGACCGACACGTTGCCCCGTATCGGCATGAAGCCCCGACGGACGCTCAAGGGTCACTTGGCCAAGATCTACGCCATGCACTGGTCGACCGACCGTCGTCATCTCGTCTCCGCCTCGCAAGACGGCAAGCTCATCATCTGGGACGCCTACACCACGAACAAAGTCCACGCCATCCCCTTGAGGTCCTCGTGGGTCATGACCTGCGCCTACGCTCCTAGCGGAAACTACGTCGCCTGCGGTGGTCTGGACAACATCTGTTCCATCTACAACCTCTCCTCCCGCGAAGGCCCGACCCGCGTCGCGCGCGAATTGTCCGGTCACTCCGGCTATCTTTCCTGCTGCCGCTTCATCAACGATCGCCGCATCCTCACCTCGTCTGGAGACATGACTTGCATGCTGTGGGATATCGAGTCTGGCTCCAAGGTCACCGAGTTCGCCGACCATCTGGGCGATGTCATGTCGATCAGCATCAACCCGACCAACCAAAACATCTTCGTCTCCGGTGCCTGCGACGCCTTCGCCAAGCTCTGGGATATCCGTACCGGAAAGGCCGTGCAGACTTTTGCTGGACACGAGTCAGATATCAACGCCATCCAGTTTTTCCCCGACGGAAACGCCTTCGGAACGGGCTCCGACGATACCTCCTGCCGCCTGTTTGATATCCGAGCGGACCGGGAGTTGAACATCTACCAGGTAAATTTCTGTAGTCTCTTCGAACCTACAATGGTCAAGACTAATCATCGGTTCAGAGCGACCAAATTCTCTGTGGTATCACATCGGTTGCCTTCTCGGTTTCCGGAAGACTGCTATTTGCGGGTTACGATGACTTTGAATGCAAGGTAAGCTTGGTTTCGATTGACAGCCCCCCCAATCGGTTCCCCGGATCAGCCAATTGACGATCTCGACAGGTGTGGGATGTGCTTCGAGGTGACAAGGTCGGCTCCCTGAGCGGTCACGAGAACCGCGTAAGCTGTCTGGGAGTCAGCAACGATGGCATCAGCTTGTGCACCGGTTCTTGGGATTCTCTGGTAAGTGTCGGGCATCCTTTGTTCGTCCCCCCACGCATGCTAATTTGCCTCTCCGTATAGCTCAAGGTCTGGGCCTGGTAAAGAAAATGAAAACCCTCAAAAAAGCAAAGATACCCTGTCTCAATCTTGCAAGTCCTTATCCGCAATTTCTTCTATTTGTGCGCCAATAGGTCGAATGTCTGCCGCGATTGTACGATAATTTTTTTTTCCGGGGAAGAAGTTTGTCGGGTTCGTCTTATAATGTGTACTATTCGGGGATGCCGACGAAACCTCCCAGCACCGACAGAGGCCTGGTGGTCCCAAGTCGGACGATTCGAGGCCCCAATCACAAAGGAGGGACAATGCCGTTGCCAATCGACACCACGCTTTGAAGCTGTTGGTGCGGTTGTTGGAGATTCCCTTCGGGGTCTTTGCGAGCTCCGACAGTCTGCAATCGTTTTCCTATGTGCCCTCGCTTTCCTTTTCCTTTTCCCATATCGTTCCTGTCCAAGTATGTTACCTTCTTCTCCATGGTTGGAATCTCTTCTCTTTACTCTTTCCCCCGCCCTTTTTTTTTTTTTCTCCTTTTTCGCCCCCTCCCAATGACTGTTTGCTTCCAGTCACCTCATGCATTGATCGTCACACTGGTGGCGGACAGGGAGGGAATGTTTCTGGATAGGCCATGATGTTTTGCGTGATTCGATTTCGTTTTCCTTACTATCTTGACTAATCGATGTTCCCTGTCTCTGAAAGTGTTGCATGTGCCATTTGATTGATCTCATGAGGAATTCTCTCGACCTGGTGTTGGGTCCTGTTACCTTTCAGCGACTTCTTTTCTTCTTCTGACTCTTTTGACCCTTTATATTTTGATAGCCCTTGATTCTCCCTATGCTGAGACTGGGAGAGACGAGTAATAGGTGGTGATTAGCACGAATGGCATAGGTTGTACTTTTGGAGGGCTGGCTGAGTTAGCATAGAAAGAGATTTGATAGACCTTGTCTTTGACCATGGTACTCCGTAGAGGTCGCGAGCCATTGACTTGGTTGCCTGACGAGAGTCGTACAAGAGGAATCGACCCCCACGAGTTGTTCCACCCCTCGTCGACTGTCAGTCGCACGACTTGGATCGATCGACGGCGTCGGGCGTGGAGACATGAAACATGTCATGACCGGTGAGATCCACCGACGGCGACGGTTATACTTCCCTTTCTGGCTTGTTGGCGAGCGACAAGGCAAGTGTGAATGGAGAGATGGTGATCTCTGTATCATCTGGTGTCTTCCTCCTCGACTACATCCCTGATCCGGCAAAGATGGCGATGAATCGAAGCGACGAAGAAGCTTCTACTCCACCCGTCGGTGGCTGAGGCGATCTCCACTTCCTGAAACATCCTCCTCTCTCAATCCAACGTCAGGGGAAGCAAAAAGGGGACTTTGGGTTCTATATTCTCGTCCACAAGCCTCCTCTCTCCAACTCGGCCGCTAATCTCGTCGATTGTTTCATCTGCCGCCACTCTGTAGCCCGATCCGAGTCGATCAGTTCCTCGCCATCTCCGATTGCTTGTCAGGGGTGTTGGGGGGCTATCTGAAACTGACCTCCGGCCGGCGCCCTCTGTTGTCGTCGTCAACCGTGGTCGGGACTCCCCGAGGCTCTACGAGACCCCGAGCAAGGGATCCGAACAAAAGAGACAAAGAAGAAAGCCAGGAGATCCAAAGGTATTCTTCTCGGAGAATCAGAAGCACACTGGTCGCTGGGGATCATACCAGAAGGGCTGAGCGGACGAGGCACCCTCGGCCGCAGATCCAAGCGCAACAACCCACACCAATAAGCCTAATAATATCATCATCGCAAGCGTTTCCCGCTTCCTCCACCCTCCCCCATCACAACGCATTGTTCGTGGCCCTATTAAACTCTACTCGCTCTCCTTGCGTGTTCTTAATCTCGCTCTCTCCCTCCCTCCCTTTCTCTTTCCCTTCTCTTTTTCTCCTTCATCATGTCTGCCACCCAGGACGAATTCAATCGCCTCGTGCAGAGCAACCGCGAGAAGGTCTCGACGCACCCCGAAGACCGGGACAACGACTCCAACCTCTCTGACGACGACAACGACAGCGATCATCCCCAGTTCTCCGATTCCGAAGACCACCATCCCTCCGCCATGGGTTCCCGCGCCACCCCCGCCTGTCACATTCCCAATACCGTCTTCGACGCCAACACCGGACCCAAGGGCGTCATCGCCGACGCCCAAGCCTTCGAGCGCGCCCGCAAGTCCTCCTTCCGCAAGTCCCTCTTCGGCTCCGGCCATGCCCGCACCTCCTCCAAGTCCGTCACCGACAATGCCAACCTCCTGCACAACTCCCCGCCGCCGGACGGCTCCCCCAGCGACGACGAGGAGCGCTTCCTGCGCGAGTGGCGCGAGTCGCGCATGCAGGAACTGCAGAACCGAAGCCTTCGCCGGCCGAGTCCCCGCCGGAGAATGTACGGAAGGGTCGACGACGTCGATGCCGTGGGGTATCTCGACGCCATTGAGAAGGTGCCTTCAGATACGGTGGTGGTCGTGTGTGTCAATGACCCGGAGGTAAGTGTCTTGGAATGACTGGGCTGAACGCCAAGTGCTAATGGTGTGCTAGTCTAATGTCAGCGCCCTCGTCGAAGACTGCCTGGATACCATCGCGCGTCGACAGCCCAGTGTCCACTTTGTGAAACTCCACCACGAGATCGCCGAGATGGATCACATCGAAGCCCCCGCTCTGCTGGCCTACAGGGGCGGGGACGTTTTTGCGACGATCGTCGAGATCCCTCATCAGATCCCCAAGGGTCGAGACTGCACTGCAGACACGTTGGAAGATCTCCTCAAGATGTACGTCATGCGATGTCCCCTCCCGATCTGCAGGTCAACCCGATGCTAACGATGCTCGTTGTAGGCACCGAGTGCTGTGATCCAGCTCTCGTATATCCTCCGTCTATCTCCAAAGTGATGTAAAAGCGTAGCGAGCGTCGATTTTTCCGTCCTTCGACTTCCACAGGGCCTCTCCCCTTCCCTTGTCTCCTTAGAGCACGGTTGTTCCTACAGGCGTTCTGGTTGGGTGACATAGATTGATTGGTCGATTGTTGCTGTATTTGAACTTGAGATATCCAAGCAATTCATCTTTGCATACAAATGTACTTGATCTGTGTTTCCTAGGAGTTTTGTACTGTTATGGTTGGACCTGGTTCGACAAGATCCATCTGGCACTAACCGCTCATCAGACCCCTGGACGGGACGCTCAATCATCACCAGAGACGTCTCACACTTTCATACCTATTCAGACTCCATGCAAGCCGTTGCCCTTCGGCGATCACAAGGCTAGAGGTCTGAACATGCCTGACACTCTTGCATGCGCTTCGCACAGCGGGCATTGACTAGATGGCCTAGTGTGTAATCGCGCTGTATGATAGGCAAAACACACGACCGAGCATGGGGGCCATTTACGGAGTGTCCAACCACATCATGGCACAGCGAATATCGTCACGATCAGCACGGCCTAAACCCCTCAGCCTCATTCTCCATGATAGAGGAGGGTAGGCGTTACTCACCAACGATGGCGGGCGTTTCCCTCCTGAGGCCTGTTTCTGTCGTCTTCCGCATCGATCGTTCCTCATCAGCGCGGAGTATAATTGACTTCATGTCACGATGGTTGTTGATGTGGGACTTTGTGCGGACCCGAACTATGTCTTTGCCAACTTCACCAATCTGATGGAATGTGACACGGCTCATGGCTTTGGATACGAGCGCACAGAGAGCAACCCTTACACCAGAACCGTGTGGAACTGCGTCAACGAGTATTGCAAGAGCCCCGACCCCAGCCTGAACGGGTGTCGGAATTACTACCATGAACCCTGGCCTGGGGGCCGTCCTTTCAACTTCACCGTGGATCGCGAACTCCAGTCCCTCGAGAGTTACAACGTCTGTTTCGATATTAAAAACGAGGCCAACGCAGACATCGCCGGGCCCGGGGTAAGTGACTGGCCCCGGACCCCGAAGACGCCCTGACCAACGTCAATCCCACCAGGTGTATATCTCCTATCTGCTGCAGCTGGGGATCGTTTTCTACCTGTTTCTCTTCCTCCGTGCCTTCCGCCTGATCCCTACCCTCGTCGCATGGACAAACCGGCTGAAGCACAACCCTCGACCCGACAAAACGACCCAGACCGCGATGCGCCGGATCTTCACCCAACATGACCTTGCGCTCCGCACCGTCCTGTACGAATTCCAAGAAGCGCAGTGCTGGTTCATCCTCGTCTCTCTGGCGGCCATCCTCGCCGCCCAACAATACACCCGGGTCTACGAGGCGTCCACGCTGCAGGCGCTCTGGTCGAACCAAGCGATCGCCGCCATGGTCGTCAGCGCCGGCATCATCCCCATCCTGATGGGCGCATGGAGCCTCCAGAAATGGCACCGGCTCACCCCGTGGATCTTCTTCCTCTCCTGCGCGACCTTCATCCTCGCCGAGGTGACGCTGTACACCCTCCAAACGCCGGAACCTAGCCTCCTCGCCCCGATCGAGGGCATCCCGCTCCGGCCCAGCTGCGGCGGACACGCCCCGCCCCTCATCTACTGCCTTGACCCGGGTTCGACCCTGAGACTGCTCACCCCGGCCAAGGCCTTCCAGACGCGCCTGAACCCGGCCTGCCTGGCCATCTGGGCCTCGACCGTCATCATGTGGGCGTGGACCTTCATCGGCGAGCATGCCGGCGCGGAATCGGGTTCGCGCCGCGGGGTGCGCCGGCGCCTGGCGAGCTTCCACGCCCGCGTGCAGCAGCGCCTGCGCGAGCGGTGGCCAGCGGGCCTCCTCGCCGTGCTCGCGCTGATCATCGAGCTGCTCCTCGTCGCGGCCGTGTGTCTCGACGCGATCAACTTCTGGCGCATCAAACGCGCCGGGGCGGTCAATTTCGCGGACTGGGCCTTTGGCCAGCTCATCGCTATTGCTGTCTGGCTTCCCGTGGTCAGCAAGTACTGTCTTATCCTGGGTAGGGACTGTGCGCATTGTTGTTGTTGTTGGTGTTCCTCGTGCTGACGCCCTCTAGGCGGCATCGAGTCGTACTCGTACTCGCGCTTCCCTCGTCCGTACAAGATCATCAAGGAGCCCGAGGAGGAACCCAGGAAGGACTTTGAGTTCACCCCTCTACCGACGTGAGCCCGTCCAGACGGCGTTTATTCCATATTTGTGCGATTCGCATCAGCTGTTCGAGGAGACAGCCTACTCGAAGACTCCCCGATGACATGGACCTTGCGGAAGTGCTCCGACACGCGAGTTGTGGTGGTCTGTCATGAGGACGACCCGGTCTTGTGGACAGTCAGTTCCTTTTTGGACAATTATCCAGCACTCCACAATCCCTTCACACTCAATCACGACTGGGTACTAGATACCAAAAATGGTCAATTATAGTAACCTATCCTGTTTATTCAAATCCGTAAATACCCCGACCCCACCGGACGATCCCTCTACCTTTTCAGTCCCATAGTACAGGCGGTGATATATCCATCCGGCCCACGTAAGCCTGGCCCAGCGCACGCGCGCGTGCGTGGCGACGATCTCAACAAGAAAAAAGCAAAGGGAGGACAAAAAAGAAAGAAAAAGAAAAACCCCGCGTTCGTTCGTTCTTTTGTTCCTCTCCAGTTCCTTGGAATCAATCAGAAATACAAGCTAGAGTTAAGAGAAGAGGGGATAAGAGCAAAAGCGAGAGAAACCAGCATACAGGAAACGCGGAAAAAGAACATGAGGTAGACCTCGTAAATGAAACGCCACCCCCCAATCACAGAGCGCCCTTCTCCTGTGTGAAATCCCACAGCATCTTGATTAGAGAATCCGGTAGGGTATAAAGGTCGACGTGGAATTCTCCCTCTGCAGCGGTGCGTCAGTAGATAGACACACTACAACTGGAAAGAATGGGGGTTGCGTACGCTCCACATCGTTCTTGGTGTACGAGTCCGGGGCCTTGTTATCGTGGACCATCTGCACCACCTGGAGGAGGTCGTCTTCTCCGAGCTTCTGCAGGCCATCGGCCAGCTTGTCCATGTCGACCTGTCCATAGAGTTAGACGCCATGCGATGCGGGCAATACTCGCAAGAAGCAAAAAAACAAACATACGTTCTTGTCCGTTTTCTTCTTCTTCTTGGAGCCCTCCTCGCCGGCAGCGGCACGTTTGGACTTGACGCCGTTCTCGTCGCCGGGAACGGGGCCCGACTCACGGAGGGCCGCCAACAGGGCGGGCTTGGGGTTCTTGAACGTCTAGATGGGGGAGGAAAAAGTCCGTTAGCCGAGCGAGCGCCGAGCGCGCACGGGTTGATAAAAGAGGCAACGCACAATCAGATGCTTGGACTCGTAGCGCGTCTGCCCGAAATTGAGGTCGTGCGTGAGATGGTAATCCTTGTCGGCTGTGAGGGTGATCTGCATGTCGAATTCACCCCATCCTTCTTCCGAGATGCGGAACGGGGGGTTCTTGAAGGCTGTATTGGGCGCTGTTAGCCAGGATCGCAGCGTAGACCTGTCTCACCGCACGAGCATCGATCTCGACCCCCCAACGCCAGGGCGAAGGGACAGGATGGAGGGAGGGAAACGTACTCTGGATCGCGCGGTCCCCGAAACTGGGGTGAAGCGTATATGTCACCTTGTCGAAGACATTCGCCGAGACCTGGTCGCCGTGCTCGTTGAGGAGGTAGATTTCGATGGACCACGACCGGAGGGGGAAGCCCTCGACACCAGAGTCCTTGTTTCTGTAGAGAGAAACGGGGGGTAATCAGCAAAGATCGATCCCGACAGGTATGCGATACAACCGCGTGAGGCTGCCACTGGGGAGAGAGGCGTTGCGCGAGAGGTCGGTCGCGCGCGGAGGAGAGGTAGGAAGAGGAAGCCGGGGAAACGTACACGATGTGCTGCTCGGTGACGAGCCGGACATTTCTTTTCACCTGCGTCAATTGACGGAACCCGACGTGTCAGTGATATGCGATAGGAAATATCAGGCAGGGTGGAGGGCGAGCGAATCGACTCCGACTCACGTCAGGCATCTTGCTAGCGAGCGACTCCGTTCAGGTGCAGAATTGGCCGGAAGAGAAACGAAGGCGACAGGATTCACAGGGCGGCAACCCCGTGGGAACGAGAGAACTGGCGTGGGAAGGGGAGGAAGAAAGCCGTGGGAGCCTCTTCGCGCTGGTCCAGGACAGCAGAAAGTCAGGTCGGCGTGAGGCAAACGCGGACCGCAGGACGAAGAGTTGGGTAAGACGAGGGAGAGGAGACGAGAGGATGGAGAGGACGGCGTGGAAGGAGGTGTTGGAAGAGGGAAGGCCCAGCGAGGTGGAATTGGATGGATGATGGCGGAGGGGAATGCGGATGTTGATGTTCTTTTGAGCTCTTCCGCTCGCTCGCCCGCCACTTGCTGGCACACAAACTTATCACAACGGCCTACAGTCTATTCTCCTGGAATCTTCCGTTCCAATTCGCTACGAGATTTTAGACAGAATCTATCGTCTCCAAAAAAAAAAAAATCTGTTCCATACATCAAAAGAGCAACGGGTGTTCGTGCATTCAACATATATTCGAAGGATTCGTACGTCTATCTACTGCCAACTCAACCGCGAAACGATCGTTCGATCATCCCACCAAAACAGGCTGAGCTGGCCGGGTGTTGGGTTGACTCGTGGTCGTCGGACGACCGCCATGTCGAATTTGCTTTCTCTCACTCGTGTGAACGGGGTCTGGGATAGGGGGGAATAGGTGAAAGGGGACGATGACTAGCGGTGGAGTCAAAAGGCGAGGGAAGGGAAGGGGACGAGACGAGTGGGAACGACGTTTTTTGGGGTGAAGCTCTCGTGGACCGATTAGAAATCACTCTCAAAAGCACATTGCGGGATTTCATGGTTTCCAAAAGCATCCAGTCTTTGCGGTTACTGCTCGGAAGCGAGGAGCTTCTCGTTCTCCTGCTGAGCCTTCTCGAAAGCCTCCTTGAACTGGTTGGCATCTGCGAGTCACGGTCTGTTAGCGGCTGCTCCCTCCATGCATCCCGAACAGAACAAGACTCACTCTCGCTGTTGGCAAAGCGAATCGCCAAGGTCGATGCCTCGGGCTCGCCCTCGCTGACATCGGCGGCGGCGTTCCACACCCAGCTGCGGTCGCTACCGACGTTGGGGTTCAATTTCATATCAGGCACGACTGGAACCCGCGTCAGCATTCAGCATTTCCAAACCGACGCCCCCGTCCCTCCAGACGGCATGCACTTACTGTAGTGGTTGGCGCAGACCTTCAGGGTCTTGTCCCGACGCATCACCAGACGAGTCTTGTGGTTCTCCTTGTGCTTGAGGAGACGCACATCTCCGGTACCACGCTCCTTCCATTCCTTGCTCTCGCGGTCGAACCGGAACAGCTTGGCCCGCATCTTGAAGGTCTGCTCCTCGAGTTCTTCGTTGGTCTTGGTCTCAACCTTCTCCGTCAGGTGGATGACAGGCTCGAAGTGAACATCGGGAGACTCGGGCGCCTCGTCCTATAGAGAGAGATTGACCCGGTCAGCCATCCAAGTCATAAATGATCACGATAAGAGGGCGCATGTGCGGCAGCGACTTGTGTTCCAACCCTCCGCCGGATGGATGCAGGGCGTAAAACGCGCAGATCGACTGTAAGAACTGCATGAAACCACTCACCTCTTCTTCAGCCTTCTTGGCCTTGGAGGAGCCCGAAGGCTCCTCCTTGTCGTCCTCGGGCTCCTCCTTCTTTTCCTTCTTGGGGCCGCCACCGAACATCGAGAAGACGCTGTCGGTGGTCTTGGGAGCAGCCGTCTCGGTCGTGGGCTTCTCCTCTTCAGCCTTGGGGGTTTCGGTGGTGGCGGGAGTGGTCTCCTGGGGCTTCTCAGCCTCAGGAGCGGTGGTGGGGTCAGGCTTGGTGTCAGACATTGTGATGAGGGAATGCGGTAATCTGGAGGCGAGAGAATGTGAGTAAGGAGGAAGACCCGAGGCAAGAATAAGAGGGGGGGATTTACCAGAGAATATTCAATTCGGATGGAGGTGGAAGGGTATCAAGAGTGGACAGTATTCTTTGGGGGGGAAGTGGAAAGAGGGGGGGAAAATATGGACTGTTTTTCTGGTGGGGAGGAGGTTCGTTGCCTTCTTGGGTCTACGGCCGGGCGACCCTAAAAACTGCCACCGCCGGGCACAAACACTCGTTCACTACACTATACAAGTACCAAGTACATGCAGGATAATCATCTACCGCAAATTCAGTTGTATCATTAATACTAGCCACCAGCAGCCATGAGCGGAATAAAATAGCTATAACTGTAACGGAAGGCGGGGGAATAAAATTCAATCTGTTCCATAGTTGCGCCTGAAGAACCCAACCCCAAACCCCAGAGCCAAAAGAGTAGACAGAAAGAAAAGCCACGAGAACACAGCGAGATATAGGAACAGAACCAGAGATTACCTGTCACTCAGCGCCAGTATCACATCGCCTCTCCTTCACTCCGCCACCCGGGGCACATTTGCCATGTCGACATGTGTTCTGTCGCATCAGGCCCCTTGCTCTCTTCTGTGCCTTGTCCAGCGCCTTACATTTCCTTGCGTTGCGCACGTGTTCCATCATCGTACTGAGATCGAAGCCTTGTGCTCGCGTGCTGAGCCGGTTCCACGTGCCGCTCATCATCTCCCTCGCTTCTTGATTCACCCGAAGCGTATGGCCCCGGAGTACAGAAGATGCGGCCAGAAACGGCTGTACGGCGTTGCGCCGAACAACCTCCGACAGCTGTTTCGACCGGGCAAGAACTACCTCCTTGGTGCCAAACGAGATCTGGGAAGGGCTTCTCCCAAAGAGTTCCGCCTCTTGCCGAAGTAAATGGGCTCGCTTGACAACATCGCCCATCAACACCTGGACATCAGTGCACAGACGACCATACACTTCGGACAATCCCGTCTGGGCCGTGTTGAACTCCTTCATCAGCTGGGTACTGATAGCCTGCGCCGCCTGTTTCCAGTTTGCAATCTTCAGCCATGGTGTCCCAAAGTCCACGGACGTCGTCTTTTTCAGAGATGGTTTGGAGTTTGTGGTAATGGTGACATTCACGACGCCATATGCGTCTCCACGATCTAACTTCAGAGTGTATACTCCATCGAAGAGATGGGAAAGTTCGTATGGAAGCGGTTTGTCTCGTCTGTTCACCTCGACGCTGAACTTGGCATACTTCTTCCCCCCAGGAGACTTGCTGGGGGATTTAATCACCAGGTGGCAGTCACCCACGACCTGTATCTCAAAATCACCCGACTTCTCGTCTTGGTCGGCGATCGAAGCTGCCCCCCGCATCAGGTCTTCAAGCGAATTGCCGTAGGGTCGGCCGCTCAGAATCGGTGCTTGGACGGATGAGGAGGGTAGCAGGGAGAATGATGTGGGGTTCGAACCAGTGCCAGTAGCCATGGTATCCGAAGAGGATGATGTCGTTAGGTTCGAAGTAACATCCACGGGATCAAACTGGGAGAATCTCCACGCGCTCGTAATGAAAAAAGAAAGGCATACAAGCGCAAAAACAATCCAACTAGGCCGGCAAAAGGCTCCATTCGCCGAGTCCGGATCGCCAGTTATATAGGTTAGGCGGAGCTTCTTGCTCATATATCTTTCAATATCAAGAAGTATGGTACCCGCATCGGTGTCAGGCTTCTGGGCTATCACTTGGCGGGTTTTCTTTGGATACAGATTTGCTAGGCAAGCGAGGTTCCTGTTAAGCTGGCCCGGTGTGATACTTTCAAAAGTCTTGACATCGATTGGGAAGCGTCTCAGGACCGATGTCTTCGCGGTCAGAGGGTGCCGAGACTCCAAGCACATGTGGAGACTATGAGGGTTCAGAGGGACCGGTTCCCTGTTCATCTGCCAAAGTGGCCTCTCAGAGATGAACATAGTGGGGATGCCATGTCGCCCCATGAAGACTTGTGCCAACTTCTGGGTCCTCTCGGCGGCTGCAGTATCTGAGCTGGACAGGAAGATAATAGCAACGTCGGGCAGCATCCAGTCGGCGGAGGACGAAAGAGCATAATCACTGCCGGTCCAGAACGAAGTGCAAATTGGGCGATTCTTGAGATACAGGTCAATATCGCAAGGGTCATCAAAATCATCAAAGGCGGTGGCCTGCACGCATTCGTCTACGATGAGTTGGACGTGGATCGGAAGGAGTTCGGCAAAGTTGGCGACTGCTCCGGCGCCAAACGATGTTGGGACAACGTGATATCTGGAGGACTCCGTCGAACTACTTTCAGAGCCGCTGCCGGTACTTGCCACGAGAACATCCCCGATCTTGTCAAGAATGATGTTGCGAAACTCGGAGCTTCCGACATATAGCACCCGGAAAGGATTCTCAGTGTCGAGACTCTTCTTTGTCATGGTCTGCTGGACCGTAGCTGTCAAGATGCAGTTGTCGAGGACGGTGGGGATCTGAGCCTTGATTTCGGAGGCCTCTGTGCCTTCGAAGACGCGAATGGTTCGTTTGGAGTCGATGCGTTCGGCTTCTGGCCAACTCTCGGGCTCGGTGAATTCGATCGAGCCGGACGATTGACGGAAGGCGGCTTTCATGGTGAGGTTGCTGTCGTCGATGGAGCCTCCGATGTGAGGGAAAAGCGGGGGGATCTCCTGGGACTCGAAGATATTGCTCTTGGAGTCATACTGGTCTCCATAGGACCGTTCGTCCTCGTTCCCGTCGATCTCGCTGCCACTGTATCGCTCATCGAGACTTGCAACGTCTTCCGGGCCCGTCGGATCTATCAAGGACGCAACGTCGGTCTGCTCCGAACGAGTGCCGTCCTCTGAATGTACATCGGATGCACTCAGGGTAGCCCAGCTCTCGCTCAAAGACTTGTGGTCCGGCGGTGGGGTTGACGTCATATTGATCGGCCTGGAGTGAGAGAGCCACTCCTCCACGGAGCCGCTCAAAGGAGGGTGAGTGGGGTATCGAAGATGAGCAGTGGACGAGGCGGTAGAGAGGCGCCTGGTGGGGGGCTCTGGAGAGTCAGCCATGCTGCCAGTAGAGTGGAAAGATCATGGACGTGAGGTGAAGATGAAACGATCAAGCCAAGCCCGAAGATGCAGAAGCGGAGGGAGGAGATTCGATCGGAGACAAGACGCAGGAACAAGATAAACGGAAGCTGAGCGGGAGAATACGATAACTTCTCACAGGGAAGAAGCTGCAGACTTGAATCTTTGGTCAACAATGCACCGAACAGGGTTGGTTGTCAACCAACTTCAAGGTTGCTTGGGAGAGATGCCCGATGACGGGAGGGGATGGGTGGATGTGGGGAGAATGAACGGGTCTCGGGGACGGGCGGAACGAGGGTCAGGTGCCTTCTACCTCTTTTGTTTGTAGATAGATGATCAGTCAGAGAAGAGTAGGGATGGGAAGAAACGGAGAAAGTGGTGGGTTGAGCCGATACAGTCGAGAAGTAGAGAGATGGACGTCGAGGAGAGGGAGAGAGGGCAGAGAAGAGAAGAGAGAGAGAGAGAGGGGTTGACAGGGAGGGAGGTACGCAGGTAGAAGAAGGTCGATAGGCAGCCTTACAGGTAACTTCAGTGACTGATCAGAGCAACTGCCACACACCCGCGGGGGAGCGGCACATGACAACCTCCTCTCGGTTCCCACGCCTCTTCATGGGTTCTTTTATCTGGGCTATAGGAACCGGTATCGCGGAAGAGATGAACCTGCAGATGCTACGATCCCGGCGTTGGTCGATCCCTTCAAGGTTTGTTCTCCATCTTCGTGTACTCTGTACTTCTGACGTCGTCCTTGATAAGCCATGATCGCATACATTCTCCTATCAGGCCCCCACTAACCCAGAAAGAGCCTAGTGCTCATCTGCCTGATCTACATCCACCCATGATGTCCACCATCGCTAGCTATTCACAAACACGGTCACTTCAATTATTTGCGTGATTTCGGCTACCCGTCTCAGGATCTCAAAAATAAAACATATGTACATTTCATGATGACATATAGGAAGCGGGGGAGAGAGGGGGAGAGGGAAATGCAGGAAGAAGACTATTGAGTGTGAAGATGGGATAAGATGGGACAACGCAAGCCAGAGGAAGTCAAGTATGGGGCCACCAGACTGATCCAGATCCTTTCAGCGTCCAGTCTTCTTCCCTCGTCGACCCAGTGGCCACAATAGGCGGCAGAGCATAGGACCCTGCAGGAACCCTGTCGGGCCAACCAAGAAGCCTAATAAGTGCTGATACTTCCAGACCCCTGGACCGTCGTTGTGGGTGCAGGCACCGGCCATCCTCCGCGCTCAAACATGTATATGTATGTAGGAAATCTGATCGGCGGCAAGGAGTGTCTCGGGAGCAACGAAGAAACGAACGGCAGAGTGACGCTGCCCCGTCTCGAGGTCCTTCAGGATGGATCGCTTCGAAGAGACTGCGGAAATCCAAGTGAATCATACAAAGCACGCTAGATGAATTTGTCGAATATAGATGAGAATGGTGCACAACCATCTTCCAGGGCGCAGCCGTCAAAAACCGTTAGAACGCCGTCCAGAACCCCACAGCCAACAAACATGCAGGCTCAAGCAAACAACTCCAAGGGCGATCCGAGTAAATGCTCATAGTCGAACAAAGTAGGCACGGAAATGAGGAGGCGAAAGATTATACAGCGAACAATTAAAAAAAAATGTAAGCCCCAGTCTATGGGGATGCCCAACCTCCAGCAACCTCTACCCATTCGGCGAGACAGCTGCCCTGTTTGCCCTCGACGTCCACGATGTCTGTATCGCACCGGCATCTGCAGCCCACGCCGTTCTCTTTGACCGGATCGGCGTTGGCCCAGTACTCATCTTCTTCAATCCGCTCCTTCTCATCCTCCGTAGTCGTCTCGAGCCATGGGATGCGAGGCAGCTGGCGGGCGGGAGCATTGGCGGGACAGTGCTGGATCGTGGTGTGCCGGTAGCCGAAATCGCGGAAGTAATGGATATCGGAGGGAGACAGGAGAACCCCAGCGGCAAGAGAATGGATGGGTGCATCACCCCACTGCGGTGGTTGTTAGAAAAGAATCCCTCAGGGTAATTCAACAAGCCAGGTATAAGATAGCACGTACTCTCTCGGTCCAGAACCCACCGCTCCTGTCCATCATCTCAAAGAATTCTTCGTACTCCTTGCTGCGGAACCAGTCCAAGCGAGCGATTTCGAAATTACTCCAGAAATGACACATGTTGTACTTCTCGCCCTCCATGGCTTCGGGGTCGATATCAGGCACGGTATTTTCGCCAGGCTCGTTCTGCAAGATTTCTTCGGGGAGCTTGTCCTTGTTTTCTTCTGGCTTAGGCTCCTCTTCCTCCTCTGGCCGCTCAAGGAACATCTCCCACAGGCCCTTCGACTTGAGGTTGTGCTTTCGCTTGTACGCGGACGCATAGCGGAAGATGTTAGGGACGGTCTCACGCAGTTCCTTGACAGCGATTGTGAATCCGTAGGTCTTGTTCGCGTTGGCCATTTCGATAAAAGGGTCACTAGATATGTGTGAGTAGACGGGGTCCCAGAACAGATTTCACCAGGGCTGCCACTTACTAGGTGATGTCACAGAAATACTTGATCTCGGGCTCCAGACGCCAGTACCACTCGTACTTCATGAGCAGAGGGTGCTTGTAGAAGAAGCTGGCAGGACGTTAATAGATGCGAATCCGAGGAGGCGCCCGAAGAAACTCACCCAGAATAGAATCTACACATATGATGGTAGCTCTCCATGCCTCCATACATGATAGCAGCATCACCCTGCTTTCTGATACCCTCGCGGGCAACCTCATGGTCAACCCACTTGGGGTAACCCCACATAGTATCGTCGATCTTGCCAAACTCGACAGGAGCACTGGTGTAGTTCTTGACAGTCTCCTTGAATTCATCATCGAAGTCGCCATCATTCAGGAACACGTAGGGGTAGTGGAACCACCGGTTGAAGTGGCGTTCAATCGATTTGAGAGATTGCACCACACCGTCAATCTCCTTGTTTCGGGCGAGGACAACAAACGCCGCGTTGGCGCGGGGGCCTTCCACTTCCTTCTCGACAGCACGGCAACCCGGAGCGAAGACCTTGTCGTATTGCTCGCTGATTTTCCTGTAGAACGCCATGGAGTCAGCCAGGCTCATTGAGAGTGTCGGGAGAGGCCGAGAAAGCATACCTGATGGAGGGCGGCGTACCCGCCGGAATTAGAATACCCCCAGGCGACGAAGGATGTCGGACAAAAAGAAGGAGAACAAGGACTATTACAATGCATGGGAATAGTAAAACAAAGCCCAGGGGTATGGAGATGGATGAGTTGCCCTTCAGACGTATCCGCCGCCGAAAGAAAGCAAATCTGGAAAGATTGCGGCCCTTCTCACGCGACGAGTCATCTAGCGGCAAACTCGGCGAGGAGGGCAGCCATTTCGAAAGTCGTTGCTTCAAGCCCATGGGTGCAGAGTATCCGTGGACGAGACAGAGCACCGCTATCAAGATCCGATCAACGCAGACGAGGTCACCCGAGAGCCGGGTTTACTGTGGTCGAGAGCTCCCGTGATCGGACGAGGATTGAGCGTGAAGAGTCAGAGGTTCGCACGCGAATAACGATGAGGCACGAGCGCTTCGCGGATACCAACCACCGAATCGCTCCAAAGATATGAACAGCGGGATGAACGGAATGATTATTATAATCTCAAATGCCTGGGCAGGAAGTAGAAGAGACAATAGATGGGTGGTCCAATAGAAGAGAAAGAGAAGGGAAAAGGTGAACGAATGGCCCGGAGGAAAGCCTCCTTTCTCGAAACGATTTCCCTTTCAGTCGACCAGGGACAACTGAGGCAGGGAAACGCGGACAACAACGCAGGAGACCGAAGTCCTGAGTAATGAGGTCGAGGACGCCAATACTGTGGACGAGGTCATCAATCAAGACGACGTTGAGGGAGAAGACGGGGGGAACGGGAGTCGAGGCTGGCGGGAAGCGATTATGAGGTGAAGGCTCGAAAGGATATTTTGGGGATGGGGATGGGTGGAAGTTCCGCCAAGCCCAGGGAGGCGCAAGCGGCCATGGTCACGGTGTGGTAATCTTACCATACTCTCCAAATCGGGTCTCGCGGGTGTTGTGTCAGGGTACCGTCTGGTATTAGATACGGTATTTCTTTTTTTATCCGTTGGGTGGGATACTTGGACATTTTTTTTTTAAAAAAAATTATCATACTATTTGCAAGGCTTAGAATGACTACTCGGGATTTCAGTACCTAGGCACCTAGTATATAATGACCCTGTCAGAGTTGGGTTCGATTGGCATCATCATTTGTTCAAAGTAGAGCGAGTACCCTCCTGACATGGTCATAACCAGCTGGAGGAAGAGTTCTCGAAAGGAGGGCCGCAGGCTTTATGCCTCCTCCAATACAATGCTGACTATCTGATTTGTGACTTGACATGCAACACGCGTCCTCCTGTTGGAGCAAACGGTCGGCAGGGCTGTCAGTTGCTTACATATGTGATAGATAGAGCCGGTTTGAGTTCAGGATCAACGTGTTGATCTGACCCAAACGAGTCGATAAAGCAGATATCTGGACCCTTAACCCAGAAAGGAGATCGAAGGGATTCGCTTTCAAGTACCCCGTTTCTGCTCGCATATTATTGCGAGTTTTCCTAGTCAGAAGCAAAGACCCGCTAGGAGAATTTTCGGCAACCGATCACTCGCCAGGCTTCAGAATTAATCTATTTCTGGCTTCTTTGGGTCGAGATTAATAATAACAAGTGCCTGTTTGGTATGCTGCAGCAAACTTACGCGATTCGATTGATGATTATCTAACCCGTCGACGCTCGATGCAACGGTGGCTTGGTATTATTTACTGCTAACCTAGAATGTACCTGGGGAGCAAGCGAGATCCCTAAAATGAGAGGAATACAGCCTCCAAGTGACCGGGGTAGAGATAAAGCAGCCAAGAGATATGTACTAAGCCGAGATCCTTAGTCCCGTTGGTGGATAGTTATGATGTCTACGACTGTCATACTTGGAATAATCCATGCTGTGCAGGATGATATCAGCCGAATATCAACCGATGGGTCAAAGAATGCTACTAACAGGTTAAATAGTATGATAGAGAGGCCTACGTAGTACGCAAGTACTTGGAGTTGATTACCCTTTTTCGTAGGTGCAGGGCGGACTCGGGCCGACTATCCTGAACGGAGAAGTACCGTAGTACCTACAGTACCGTACTGTACGGTACTGAGAGCGGGACGGCCACGGGCACGGGTGAGACTGCTGGTAATACGGACCGGTAAATTTCGGTCAGGATGCATCGAGAACCCTGAAATGCCGCCCCACACGTGACCCTGGCGCGACGGGGATCTGTCAAGGTGGCCTTTTTTAGGCTTGACCCTGGATCAGGTACCTGTCTGTTGTTCACAGGTTCGATCTGGTGCATCTTGCTTTCATGAGCTATTGTTCTGTCTACCTTTCCTCCCCACAGTCCTTTGGACTTAACAGGCACTGTTTCCTCCCTGGAGGGTGTTGTTGGTTGGTTGGTTGGTTGTTTCCATTACGATAGGCAGGATGCAGGAGCCCACTTGGGTCTCGGCTTAATTGGTGGGTGGGAGCCTCGCGCTTAGGGTTGAATGTATGAATCATAACAATAATCAGAACGCAAGGCAAGATCTGGAGTACGGGGTAGGTCGTTCATCCAACTAGGGTTGGTGCAGTACGTGGCTCCCAGGACGACCAGTCTGTAGGTCCATCATGCATACAGATAATGTCCGAGACGTACGCAGGGGGAGTACGAGTAAATGACCAAGGACTGATCAGATGCCCCGGGGTTGGGTAGTCTGGGAGGATATTGGATGGTCATGTTCTATAACATCCTATGACGAGTTGAACCAATACCTATATATCCTGAAGCCATAGCCTGGATTTATTGGGATTCATAAATTATTTAAGAATGCTCCTCCGGACTAGCATAGTCCAAGAGTGAGTGACATGAGGATCTTCCTGAAACGTTCCATGGCGGCGTTAGTCCCGTTCAACCATAATTAATCGACCCAAGACGGTCATTCTTCTCCTGTCATCCTCGACGACACTGACAAAAACAGAGGAGGGCTTCCTAAAAGGGGGTTCTGTTTGGGCTATTAGCTTAACCAACTGGTGCTGGTACTTCCTCCTGATTTCTCTCTTCCGCCTCCCCCGGTTCCGGTCTCTCCTCTCCCATACTCCTTGCGACACAGCCTCTACAACCGCCTCCCTCAGCCCTCGACCTTGCTGCCTGCTTCCACCTCCCTCGTGCGCTACGCCAGGCTTCCGTTCCTATTTATGGAGGTTAACACCCCCCCGCCTTCGCTGTACATGCGCCGTCCGTCCAGATCTCTATAGACCTCATTTTCCTGGGTGGTGCAGCGTGGACTCTCCGGATAGCGTCGCGCACGCGCACTCGCCTCCCTACTGCAATTTTCCTCCCACCTGATCTCTAATCGACAGCTCGGAAAGCTCTGCCATGTCCACCGCGATGGATCCCCCCGGGCCAAGCTCGTGTCTGTCAACATCCGAGGGGCAGCATGCCAAAACTCCCGCGATCCAACTCCCCGATGGGACCGTCCAACACTCGTCTGTTCTACACCCTACTCCCCCGACCGCAGCTTATCGCAATGGCCACGTCAACTTGGATACCTTCTCGCCTGTCAACGAGAACGGAAGCTTTGAGTTCGATCGAGTCTTGAAGACCGGGAAGGTGCATCGTCGCGTGAAACACAAACATGTCAGTTGTCCAAAGAGAAAGCGCCGACCCTGTCTGCCAAGTTTTCCCCTGCTGATCCTTTCATTCCACTCCAGGCCTTCCGAGCCTCCTGGAAGCCCGCATATCTCGTCCTCCGACCGAACCTCCTCTCCGTGTATAAAGACGAAGAAGCCACCAGACTCCGAGCGTCCATCACCCTATCCGAGGTCACGGCGGTCGCCGCAGTCAGGTCTCCCCGGTCCAGTCGACAGCACGTTTTCGGGATCTTCTCCCCATCAAAGAACTACCGTTTTCAAGCCTCGTCGCAGAAGGATGCAGAGGACTGGGTCCAGCGGATCTGCCTCGAGACCCGCGTAGACGAAGATGAGGAAGCGTTACTCGCTATGTCGAAGAAGGGCAACACCGCGGTCCCCGACCGGCCACGCATCGATGACACCACCGACCATTCGGATATTGAGCCGCTGGGGAGGCCGAGTTCGCCGGAGTACGGGATGGCGCTGTCCCCGCGGCGCCTCGCCATCCATCAGGACTATTCGGGACACGATATCACCTCGTACTCGGAATGGTCCGACGGACCCGGAAGTAATACCAGTATTCCTCTAAGATCAAAGACTTCGATCCATCAACTCTCTGCCGGAGCCAGCGCGCAGTCTCCACCCTCGCGCGAAACCGCCCGCAGCAATGAACCTGGCGTTCTGCGAGATCCAGAGCGAGTTGTCTGTAATGGTTACCTGCAGTGTCTTCGGATCAAGGGTGGGGTGCGCCAATGGAAACGGCTGTGGGTAGTTTTGCGTCCGAAAAGCCTTGGCTTCTATAAGGATGAACAGGTACGCCCGTCTTTAGAGCACCAGGCCCCCACTTTCTGTGATTAGCGCGGGTTCCCGTTGTTCTCCCGCCGTTATTCCTGCTGCCTGGCGTGGAAGAGCCAGTTCACTGACCATTTCCAATCCAATAGGAATACTCTGCAATCAAGATCATTCCCATGTCCCAGGTGATCGACGCGGCTGAAGTCGACCCCATGTCCCGGTCCAAACTCTTCTGCCTTCAGGTCATCGCCGAGGAGAAGTCATATCGCTTCTGTACGACAGACGAGGAATCCCTCGCCAAATGGCTAGGGTCCCTGAAGAGCATCCTTGTCGCCCGCAAGAAAATGGAAACAGAGCCTGCGCCTGGTGCAGCAGCTGCGGCATGAGTATCTCGTGAACCATGATAGCCTGATCCCTCTAGCGGACGTTCTTCGTCGCTTGCACTTAATCTGTATTATCTTTATTAATTCTATTCTAATTCCTCTGTTGTTTCCTTCATTGTCATTACTTACATACCCTTGGCCTTGATGATATAGCCTTTTACTTTACTTCCCTATATTTTTCATCTCATTTTAAACCTGACTCTGATTCCGGCCTCCCTCTGCTGGTTTGCCTTATCTCCTAATCGATGTTTGAATATTGACTGGCACTGGTTTTCTCGGCGGCCACGGAGTGGAATGTACTTTTATTCTCTTCTCACGGCCCCTACGGCGCTTTCTTACATAATGTGTTAACATGTATCTTTCACCCAAATGTGAATAATTCGTATACTTGGGTAGTTATCTACACTGTTTATAATCAACGAAATCCGTAAAAGAAAGGATGCCTGGATGTCAGAATAATGCATATATATACATGAAGTAGCAATGTGCTAAGCTAAACCAAAACTTTCTATCGCTCTGTATCATCCCCCGGCACAGCACCATATCGCCCCGCGGAGGCTTCCTCCGCCTCGGTCTTCTGGCTCTCATGGTTGACGACCAAGAATGACAGGAACACGATGGTGGCTCCAACCCAATACAAGGCGCTTGCATATTGGCCCTGCAAGACAATCTGGCCAACCAGTGACAGCGGAATAGTCAGACTGAGCCCGACCGTCACGACAAGCGGGGTGGTGAGCAGCATGGCGTAGGCCCAGCAGATGTCGGAAAAGAAGGACGAGAAGGAGTTGACCTGGCGATGGAGATTAGCCAAACGCATCCGCATCAGGCGCGACGAAGGGGAACCCACCCAAATGATGGTCCAGACTCTGGATGTATCCGGCAGCGCAAACGGCTCAACCCCAAGCCAGTGGAGGATGAAGAAGCCAGGCCAGAGAAGAAAGACGTTGAAGAGGCCGACGAGCCCGAAGAACAGCTGCATGTTCACCCGGGATTCATCGCCCACTTGCTTCTTCAGGACGATCGTGTACACGCCGTACAGGACTGCGCTGAAGCCGGCCATCGCGTCTCCGAGCGCGATCTCGCCGGCTGATTTGTTCGGGAACGGGCTGCCGTTGTCGCCAGATCCCGGCTCCGGTCCAGAGAGGTCTACACGGGAGATGAGGATCATTCCGGTGAGCGAAGCAATCACGCCTGCGAGCTTGCGGACGGTGAATTTCTCAACGCCGATGGCTGCGCCGAAGATAAGGGTCCAAACCCCTGCCGTGATATGCGTTAGTTGTCTGGGTTCATGTGTGATGGGATGGTGTCTGATTTCTTACCGCTGGTCGAGGTCAGGATGGTGGTGCTCCCCACGGTTGTGAACTGTAGGCAAGCCATTGCGAAGTAGTTCGCCTGGTTATGAAGAGATTAGCGGGATGCCCAATGATGTCCCTGACTATCACCTACAGAAAACTATAACCGGGTTAGCGCTCGTCATATGATTTTCCTGGTGGGACCATAGGCTTACCCATAATAGACAGAACTCGAAACTCAACTTTGCCGTGGCCCTCAGGCCCAGCTTGGATGTATCGGCCGTGCTATTTAGTGCCGAACGCACACGGCCAGCATTCCATGTTTCAGGGTCGACAGGCCCGTCGTAGCTATCCCGGCCATCCGCGCTATGGCGTAAGATGCTTCGTGTCTCAGCGCTCGAGTCGTCAGCGTCGAGATGTCGCAACAAGTCACCGAGGGTGCGGACGTGAGAGAGTCTGTTCGCCCGCCACAGTCTCCAGACACGACCCAAGACTATCGTGAAGAGAGGAAGGATAAATAACGAGGTGTTGATGTAGGTCACGAAGAACGGCTTGGAGTAGGTATCGTCGGCAAAGATCGTCTGCAACGAATGAACCGTTAGCGGTTTGATTGGGATCCTCAGTCGTGGGCCTGTCAGATACCTACACTGGCCAGAAAGTTCGAAGCAGTCCACAGTACCACCACAATCAAAAGCAGACAGATTCCGAGCGTGCGCCTTGCGACACCGCCCGGCATTGAGTCGGTGGACTTGGGAGCGTCGTCCATTGGAGCGAAACTTGTTTAACAGTTGGGTCGATCGGTTGTACACATGCCAACAATTGCTCAGGGTTGGGTTACCCTGGAGGGTTCAGGACCGTGTTAATGACGCCCGATGAGCATGTAGCACAGGTGGGAGAAAGGCGAGACAGCCGACTACCGCAGGTGATGAGGGAGACGAAGTATCATGGGACAGGTGGTGCATGGAAGCAAGGGAGAGAAGAAGAGGGAGTTGTCGCACCGCATCGGGAGTTCCTCCGCGATAAGCGTTCCTACTCTGTCGCCCGCCAAGCATCACGAGATCCGCCGTCGTGGACACGCAATTAATTCCCGCTGCATCGGATTCATCAAGGAAATGACATATCATTCCTGACTCCTCAAAAGGAAATACGCGCTATATTCAATTAAAAGGGTCTCCGATGGCTATGGGATATGATAATCCCACGCGATCCGAAACCCACAGGGCGATAAGATATTAAGCATTTGATACATGCGGAATTCCAAAGATTCATGGGACAACGCCATAAGACCGTCCTCCAAATCTCAGCTCACGGGGACTAAGAGTCTACAGCAAAAAGCAGAAACCTGAGCAAATCAAGGCACGAAGATGCAAATCATTGGAAAGACGGGGCTTTCACTAGGGTATCAACAGGCACATCCGTCGCGATCGCTGTCTAGGTGGATGTTGATGGGATCGCTGAATTCACCGCTATATTCCTCGGCTTCTTCCTGAGCCAAAGCACTCCGAGCGATGACTTGACTTTGTCAGCTGATAGACACAAAAGTAACGGTAGTAAAATGGTCTTACCTTCGAAGGCCTGTTCGACGTTCACTGCTTCCTTGGCGCTGGTCTCGAAGTAAGGAATGTTGCCTTTCGATTGGCAAAACGTCATAGCTCGCTTCGAAGAAATCATGCGCTTGTTTTCTTCGACATCAATCTTGTTCCCAATCACAACCTGGATACCGTCAGTATCGGAGATGACGCATATGGAGTGTAAGGCGACATACGAAGGGAAAGCTCTCTGGATCCCTCGGGCTTGCCTGGATGAGGAACTCGTCACGCCAGCTATCCAGGGCCTCGAAACTCTTCGAGTTGTTCACATCGTATACTAGAACACAGCAGTCGGCTCCGCGGTAGAATGCGACTCCCAGGGACTGGAAGCGTTCTTGGCCAGCCGTATCCCAGATCTGCGACTCAGAGTTAGTTTCTGCGGCGCGCTGTATCTTGGCTTAAGACTGTCCATGCACATCCGGGGGTACCTGCCTGCATCGTCACCAGACGGTCATCAACCAGGACTTCTTTTGTGAGGAAGTCGGCGCCGATGGTCGCCTTGTAGCTGGCACTGAATTTCTTGTTGACATATTGGTTCATCAAGCTCGTTTTACCGACACCACTATCGCCCAGAATGATCACCTTTAGATGCAACCCCGTTAGCAAGAGAACAGACGATTTTAACTAAGTCTCTGGGACCGTGCCCACAAATACGGAGCGGGTGATCCGTTCCAGCTGCTTCTATAGAGACATATTCGGGACATGATAATGACAAAGGCGGCTCACGGGGCAAAAAGTGCTGTGGTGGGAGACTCTACCTTCAACAGGACCTTCTTCCGTGACGACATGGCTGTGGAGAGATAAGGCGAGATGTGAGGCGCGGGCGAGAGTCTGGTAGGCAGGAGGGAGAGGGTTATAATCGAGATACCATATAGCGAGTAACTCAGTACCTCCAAGGGTCGTGTTAGTAGACAAAGCAGAATATGGGATAAGGGGAAAGTACCTAGGCAAGAGGAGAAGTTGGATCAGGTTGGATGGTGAGGAGCTAGCGGAGACGGCTGGTTTCGATGATGCATGCGCCGCCGCAACAGGGAGGGGAGGCGGTCAACCAGGCGGTGTGCCTGAGGTCCACCACCAGATGAGATCATCTTCAAGTCACCATCACCCATCAGCACGCTCTACTTCTCCTTACGACTCCCTCCTTGATTGTGGCGAGGGGTTGTGCATGTCCTCGTTGCCGGTTCCTCCGACTCACGCATACTTGTCTCTGAATCGTATTGACATCTGCGCCACAATGCCTTCGTGCCCCGTCTAAAACAGCGCGAAACCCGTGATCCTCAGTTAATTAGATGGCCCACTGGAGGGAGGAGTACTCCGCCGCGTTGGCGGCTAGAGATCGGCGAGAGAAAGCTAACATTGCACTCTATGACGCCTGTATGGCCCAGACATTGCTCTCTGGATTTTCAGGCAGAGACCTGAAATCAGGACACCAATCCGACTAATCGCCCGTCTGCTATAGATACTCGGCTCGCCGACCGGACCGCACCAACCCAGACCCAAACGGTGGCTCCTCACTCACCTCCTGCTACCCCTTCAGCATCAGGGACCAAAAAGCAATCTGCTGGAACAACAAGCCAGTCGCTACAGGAGGCCTTAACCGCAACTCGTGCAGACCTGTCGGAGGCTCAGCGATCCCGATCAGAGCTCCAGGAACAGCTCTCGCGGGCGAACGCGGAGTTGGAAAAACTACACAAGAGAGGCACCCAGGATCAGCGGCGTATAAAAGTACTGCAGTCTGAAATAACGCATCTGCAAATGCGCCTGAAGGACTTGGAGGAAGAACTCAGAAGGAAAGCGAAATTGCTGGACGTAAGTTGTATCTCTCGGTCGCATCTCATCTCCCTAACTGGACGGTGTGCAGGATTTCCAAGACGAAATTGCCTCTTTACATCTTCAGCTCAATATGGCAGAAGAGAGATCCAACAAGTACCAGCGAGAAAATCAAGAGCTTGTTGATCGCTGGATGGCTAGAATGGGCGAGGAAGCAGAAGCTATGAATAACGCATCCAAATTCTCATGAAGTTCACGTGCATGCATCATTTGGCCGCTACTGATATCAACGCTTTTTACAACGGAAGACAGCATCCTGCCAAGTGATACGTTCTAGCCCACTATGCATACTATGTATAAGATACCCATTTTATTTACAGCGCGGTCGAATCAAACGCGGGCCTTACCAAAGCATTGTTTCGCATGGTGTATCAATTAAACGTGAGGATCAAAGGATTGTTGAGGAAACACCGAGGATAGCGTAAGCACAGACATCCCGGAGGATCGTAACAGGTCGATGAGGAAAGTTTGTACAAAAAAGTGGTGTCGTGCCTCGAGTCATAGGATGGCGTCGGGATGCACTTCTGGTATGCATCAAAGAATGCGATATATACTAGTCTAGAAGATATGCACGGCCAGACTGCTCAAGATGTGTACTCATCCACTGAAGCCCTTGGGATAGTTTCAGGCGCACTAGCTCACCCTAGACTCTCCGCAAATGCTTTCAGCCTCGAGCTGTCTTTGGTGGCGATGAAATATGTGCCGCCAACATCGGTCCAACTCACACTATTGGACCAATAGTTTCTTTGCTTGACCTTCAGAAGGTTGATAGGAGAGTTGAGATTCCGTGACTGGATTTTGTGACCAGCCGGGACGAATGATTTTAGGGAGACAATTTGGCAGCCCTCTTTCATATCCAAAAAGTGGTTGACCAACTCGGTGTTGAGCTGTGGGGTGAACGCCTGGTTGTTGATCAGGACAACGTCGGCGCGTTTGAGGACGTCGATGACGCTCTGCTCTTTCAAGAAATCGCCCCTCACTAGCTGAGTCTTACCAGGGGCGATTCCCCAGAGCCGGCATCGGGCCTTGAACTCAGCCTGTTGAAGTTCGGCAAGCTCACATGCGTTCTGCATCATTTCGCAGCCCCAACTCTCACAGCCGATTTCCAGAGCCGCCTGCAGAACAACATTGCCCACACCTGAGCCAAGGTCAACAAAAACCATGTCTGACTTCAGTTTTGTTTCCTTGAAGATTGTGCTTATGAAGCGTGGAAGGAGTTCTCCATATACATTGTCCGATCCATTTTCGTACTGGCGGAGAGACTCGACCCGAGGGGAGACGGTACGGGAGTATATCTGAGTCAGGATCCGCTCCACAAGAGGTAGCGACAGACGATGGGTCGAGTCCAGCTTCCTTGCAATAATCCCATCACGTCGCAACCGTTCGATGGCATTGTTGTAGTCCTCGACACCCTGGCGAAAGTCTGCCTCGGAGGAATGCGCCAGTGCTCGCCGAAGTTTTCGCTTTATTCCGGTTGTCTCATTGTTGAAGATATCGGCCTCCTCGTCGGGCACGTAATGCTGAGAAACGATGTCAATGACCTGGAAGATGTCGTCGAGGGGTCGGAAATCGTCCTTGTCCCGAGGAACGACAAGATTGTATCTGGGTAAAGACTGTCAGGAGAACATCTTTTGAACCGAGCATTGCATCATTCCATACCTTTCTCTCGGCGAATTGCTGGGGTACTGCAGGAGAATATCAGGTGACTGACCCTCCTCCCCGAATGCCGGCTTGAAACTCCCCGCCTTCTGAACAGAGGTAATATTCGCAGCATGCACCATAGGCAGCGGCTTGGCCTCTTCCTCCGAAAACGCCTTCAGTGAGCGCACTCGTCTTGCCAAATCGGGCTCCGCACTGTCCTCTGTCCTGGCACGTTTTCGCACTTCAAACGAGGTGTCCGTGTCGCTGTCATCGTCATCGCTCGATAGTCGTAGTTCCGGAGTTTGACGCTTTCGGCTTTGGGACGGCGTACCCAAACGTCGTTTCGCCGCAGAATGATCCGGTTCCCTCGAGACGGACCTACTTATCGACTCCCGTGCGCTTTTGATCTTCTCCGTCGGAGATCTTCGGGACGAGGAAGTCGGTGCTTGCGACGTCGATTTAGGAGGAGCGGGACGGGACTGAACGACTTTGCGGATTTGAGGCTTTTTCGGTTGTAGCGAATAGGCGCCACCTTTTTGGAGGTGGTCAAAAAAACCCATCGGGGGAGGTTCGGTGGGGGTTGGAGGGCGCAGTCTAATGGGACACAGCACGCGTTGGGTAGTTTGTATGGACAAGTGATGATAGGGGAAATAATGCGCTCGGAGGAGGATATGTACTGATATTGTGAAGGGATGCAAGAGAAAGAATATGCGCTCCCGACAAGCCCCCGATAGTGAACGAGACGAACGAGCGGGAGGGAAAGGAGACAGGAGGGTGGTACGAGTACGAGGCGAAGAAGAAGATGCAGCGAAAGAAAGCCGCCGCCGAGGCGGAACCAACAAAAACTCCCGATCAGATCCTCCGCCACTCCGGGTCGCGTGGGAGGGCTGACTCAGCCTCCCGTCCCATGGGATTGGATCCCCTACTCTACTACGGAGAAAGACCATGGATGTGCTCTTTACCTAAGATTCAACAGTGTGGTCTGTCCGCGCTGCGTGTTGGTGCCTCATATATCTTAGGCAGGCTATACCAAGATTCGTCCTAGGGCCAATTCTGAATTACAGTTACCCGGCGCTTTTATATACAGGTACTCGCCGCGTACACCGGATGAGTAGACCAAACATAGAAGGCCAATATGTAGCCTCGTGACCGTAGTCTATGATTTGATATCTCTTTGCTTACAGAAAGACGTACAATAGTGGGAGTTCTACTATAAACCATCTCCTAAAATGTTTTCAACTGCGATATTCAACATGGCTCAAACCAGTATACTACTCCAGGACATCGATTGGAACGTCTTTGTTGAGCAGCCTATAGTAAAGCAGAAGGTGATTCCAAGGATATAATAGAGCATCACATACTCTATATGAAGCGCCAAAGTATTGTTCTTCCTCTTTCTGTAATCGCCTTTGCTGACTCAATATCTGTTCCAGGTCTTCGTCAGAAACTTCACATAAACCGGATCGGTGGTTTGCTCGAGGTATGACTACCTTTGCAAAATCCTCGCCCAATTCCGAGCAAGAGCTCGAACGTCGCTTACTCCACCCATCTAGAGACCGAACATCTCCCTGTGACGGGGTTAGACGATCCCTGCTACGCCCCGCACTAAAGCACTAATTGTGCTTTAACGTGATTGAGGAATGGTTAATGAACCCCTCCATGCGTAACCACGCATTTCTGACAACAATTGGCTGACACCAATATGTTCAACGACAGCCAGATGGCTCTGCTATGGGGCCGGGCAATTCAGCAATACGAAGCGACCACCCAGGCGAGGTCAAAAGCGTCGATGCCTTACTCGATACAATCGGCAAAAACAACGAATCGTTTTCAGCTTTCCGTGAGAAAAACAAGCAGCTCTACAGCGTGCTCAGGTATGCCTTAATGCCTGTTGAGAGGGCGAGCGACTTGGCATCCAGCGGGGCAGCCATGGCTTTCCCACCAAGTTCGGTCATTTTTGCTGGAGTACAATGTCTCATTAACGCTGCCCATGGTGTCTCGGAGAGGTACGATACAATCATGGACTTGATGTTGACCCTCAAGGTACGAGCGCGCAGATCAAGCCATGACAGACAAATCTTGCTATAAACATCACTGCGATATGTGACTAATGTCGAAAAACAGGACTTCACAGCACACTTAGACACTCATCTGCAGCAGGAAAAATCTCAGATAACATGGGAATGAAGCTTTCTGAGATTTTAACGGCCTTGTTTGAGGTATTTGCTTTGGCGCAAAAGGAAATCAGACGCGGCCGTTTGCGCACTTACGGGAAGACTTTATTGTTGGGGAGTGATGGAGTAAGCTCAGCAGTGTCTAAGCTTGGGAGACTGGTCGATAGTGAAACAGAGCTTGCTACTGCAGATATTTTGTCTCAGGCAAAACAAATGAATGCCAAACTGGACTCTATCCAACCCATTATGTACAGGCTATGTGGCACTGTACATGGATAATGACACCCCCGAGGATAAATAGAAAAGGTATGGTCAGTCGTTAGACCGGCTTGCCCAGGGTTTGCCTCCAAGCGACTCTCCAGACACGAATCACCACGGAAGCCGCACAATTGCAACAAGCCCATGATCTAGGCCAAGAAGCCCCCGAGCATGCCTAGACCACCTGGTGTGCTGCGAGTCACCGAGCTCCATACGTCACAACACCACAACTGACCAAGGCAAAGGAGGCGAGACTAGGAAATCAACGTGCTTTGGCCTAGTCACTGTCCCAAACATCTTCGAGCACCCACGTTGGGCTTTAGGATGCCGCTGTCACGTCGTTGACCGCACAATCAGCTCATCAACCTTCCATGCTACCAGCGAAGACCTATGAATTCTGTGCCAAATAACGCGGATTTTCTGATCTTGCAGTGTCCTTCCTGATAACCGTAGTATATAAAGCGAACCGCCTGCCACATATCACAGTCACATTAGTTTTATCTCTTTCCCCTACTCAGTCAAACAGGATTATTAGATAACAGTTCGAGGAGCGACGCGAGAAGTCAGGAATTATGTAAGGCAAAGGGAGTGGTGGAGTGCAGAACACGGAAGGACCGGTGCAATAGCAGAAATGCCTTTAGTTGGTTCCAGCCAAGAAGTCGTCAAAGAGTGAGAATTACAGCGATGAAAGTTGTGCTCCTTCTGGGGGCAGAAGTAATTCACCGTGACCGCAGACTACGGAGTAGGTAGACTTCATCTCTCGAACGTTATACGATCAAAGTCAATCTACATTCTCGATAAGACTGCTAACGGGCAAGACAACGAGTTGCTTTCCAATCCACATACCTTTTCCAAGCTCATCACCTCACTATTTGATGTGGGCGGTTGTGTATAGACCGTCTGACTCGTGTTTTTGGTACACATTTGGGGCTTTCGCTGCGTCTTACTTTCAATCCGGGTGTCCCAGGCCGGGAAAATGGTGGATGCATCTCTCTCACAGCGACAACTGAAGATTCAGAAGCTGCACGGATCCCATTGCTCGATTGGCATCCATTGGACGGCTCTTTAGTCTTGAATCGCGCACCCAAGCGTTGCAAACCAAGGTTAATGTCGTCCGGATGGATGCAGCATTCGAAAAGAGCCGGTTTTGACTTTTCCTTTTCGACTTTCTTTAAAGCGCTTTCAAGGTCGCCGAGAGTCCGTATCTGCATTGAAGTAATGGCAGAATCCGTGTCGACCATATCGTAATCCGTCGCCCATGGATTATTATTTGGACAATGCGTCTGGTTCGAGAACATCCGAGCTAGGGCAGAGTAGTTCCAGTTCGCGATATAGTTATAAGGCCCGTCATTGATCACGATCTATAGCCGCCTGTTAACATCCTTAAGAACGGTATTCCCCTCCGGCATCACTGACCTCTGTTCGGTATCCAAGGTTGTTGAATATAAATATGATCGGGTTCGCTTTCATGCGAATGATCGTACTCAGCTCTTGAGCTGTCATCTGGAACGCACCGTCACCAATCATAACAATCGTTCGTGCATCAGGACGGGCTAATTGGCATCCAAGGCTTGCGGGCAATGACCAGCCAATCGATGCATAAACCACCTGTGCGTGATAGTGACATCCAGAGGGAAGATTTACTTCCTGAGACGTGAACCACGTTTCACCTGTATCGGCAATCAAGGTGTCATTCTCATTCAGTAAATTCTGAATGCCATCTACGACACTGCGTAAGGTCACCGGTGACTCGGGGGCCATGAGGTCTGCTCCAGGGTTGACTTCCGTCACGTCCTTGCATGCTGCCAGTTCATGAACTGTTTGGTCGTTTGGCTGGAGCTTCGACTCAACAAGCTGAGAGATCAGAAGCTCTAAATTAACGTTACTGTGCAACCCATTGGGCAGCCGCACACTATCGTGCTGAAGGTCGATCATCCGGTTCCCTTCTTTGTCCAGATTAATCGATCCTAGGCTGTGGAGATCACACCACCGACCACCCACACTAACCCAGAGATCAGACTCGCGGAATACCTTCTCAGAATCAATATTCAGCAGAGTCGGCCACAAACATCCAGCAAATTGGGGATGTGATTCAGGGAAGATTCTCGCTTCCGGATGTACAAACACGGCACAACCAAGCTTCTCAGCAAACGCCGCGATAGTCCTCGGCGAGCAGCTCAAATGAGCCAGTCGGCCAATTAGAAGCACTGGTCTCTGCGCAGCATTCCAACTCTCCGTGATAGCTCGCGTCGCAGCCTCCGTATCCGCCGGTGGTGTTGGAGGCTGCTTCAGAACTAGAGGAGCAGGGAGTTGGCCCGGAACGAGACATGGCTTGTGCACCAGATCATTCGCCACCTCGATGTATACTGGCCGCGACTCCCGGAGGCATGTCAGCAGCGTTTCATCCAGGACGTTTAATGCCGTCTCGATGTTAGACACCCGGACCGCTGCCGCAGTAACCTCGCTGTAGGCATGGAGGCCTATATCTTTCTTTTCCTTGCTGGGAGTGTGATGGAGAAGCTGCTTTTCTGTTGATAGAAGATGGGAGTCAGGGCATCCTGAGATCACTATCACGCGTAGATGTTCGGAGTATGCTCCGGCGATGGCATTTAGCACGGAAAGGCCACCAACAACGTATGGCACGATTGCAACTGCAATGTGGTTGCTTGAGGCACGTGCATACCCATCTGCTGCATATCCAGTGTTCAGCTCGTTGCAACACCCCACCATCTTCAAGTTATCATTTTCTAGGAGGGTGTCCAGAAGGAATAGGGCTGAATCGCCTGTGGATTGCTGTTAGTGACCGCAGAATCTTGAAAGTAGAAGTGGGGTAGATACCAGGGACTGTGAAGAAATGTTGCACACCAAGCTCTTCAATCCTATAAGACAGATATCTCCCGAAGTTGAAATGGGTTAGGTGAACGTGGGGAGCTTTAGGAGGTTCAGCTTGAGGTCGTCCCCAATTTCCTGTAAGAGTAGGCTTTGCTAAGGCAATTCTCGCATGGCGTGGTCCTATACAGTGTGTCTCAGTTAATAACAATTCAGAGATAGAAAACAATGTATGTCATCAAGGAGATAAAGGAGACAGTTCGAACACCCATACCTGAGCTTCCATTGCAAGTTGTGCTATCTTCCTGCAGCGAAGCTGGCATTTTGAATTATGTTATCCTTAGTTATTTGAAACCTCAACGTTTACCATGAACGATATGCTTCTCAAGGGTGCAGCTGCTACTTTGATCTTTTATAATCGTTAGACAGAAAATTTATTGTAATATAATATGTCATTCTTCTTATCACCGACTCTTCTTGATTCTCTTACCGTGGAACCTCTCCACCCAGGAAAGTTGTACAGGCTTGTGTATCTCCCAAAAGACCAAGAGATGCAGGAAGGTGGGTCGCGCTTTGGGTATATTCGGTTTGCTGCCACTAATCATCGTTGATATCATAAAGTGCCAGTGTAAATTTTACCGTTCCACTACCAAAGATCGCCTCCACTCCTAGTGGTACGGTATAGTCCTATCCAGGGCTATATCTGGGCCCTAAACGTACATGATACCTTCGATTCTCAACGACACCGAATCGCCTCTGAGGCGTCAAACAGGAAGTGTAGTAATCCGTCATGTATGTATCTATCAAATCAATAGCTGACAGCGTCTCGAAGCCACGTGAAGTTTCTTACTACTCTCGCCAGGAGTATAATGTTTTGCCCTGTATTCCTCAGGTGACCCCTGATCCACATGTGCAGGAAACAATAGAGTCCCTTTAATTGGATCCAATACGTATTGAAGGTTCTTTGAACCATGGAAACTTATATCTTCGGCGAAGCCGCTTGGTCATAGCATCAACTTCCCGGTACTTAACTTTCGACATTTCAAGGTCTACTCAAGTTTTTCTAGACCGCAAGAAAATACCGGGCCGCCCATTGTCATTGAAACTCGCCACCTGCGCAGTTTTAGCTGTAGGGGATTTCTTAGACAAGCTCGATCATAACAAGGAAGCGATGAGATGGCGTAGTTTGGGTATTTTGTAGTCGGGAATGGGGGCGTTATTTGACATTATAGTTCAGAGCCAAAGGCAGCCGGGTTATCTTCTGTTTATTTCCCAATAATATACTCTGCAGTACGTAATATAATGACTTATGCACTGCTAATTCACATCTATTCGCTGTAGAAAGCTCAGTCTAGATGACTTTAGTTACCAGCATGACGAGAAAGCGAGGTTGGATCCACGTGACGTGAGCATGTTGATACCAATTTTCCCCTCTTACAAGTTCTGCCTCTCAAAGTTGTCAATCGAACAGTCTCGGTCTTTGCGACTTGATATATCTTTCAATCGGGGTCCGAAATTTGGTGGGTAGAGAGGGCCTACTAACAGCGCAAGATATGAGGATCCCCCGGGTGTGTTAATATGGCACCATTGTAAGAAGAGTGCAGTATATAGAAATACGCAATGTTTTTTTACGCCATCTCATTGTAACCTAGTTCATCTCTAACAGCTTGATCGAGGAGCTGGACCAGGAATGACACGAACTCCCACGCCCATTTACAGGGTATACCTGAACCCTGGTGTTCCCTCAATTGCAAGCTCATTCTGTCTCTGTCGCACATTTTTCCGTGCCATTGAGATGGTTGTAATGCAGACGGACACTATGGTCAGGCCAGCTGCAATCAAACACGTACAGAGCCCAGGCCTGACGATGACTGTTAGTCAATTCTAATTACTCCCATGCCAGAAAAATATCAAGTAGTATACTGACCGATAGTGTGGTTTATCTTGGTTCCGGAAAACTAGGCTCCCAATGACACCACCGACACCTCCTGCTCCTACGATGAGAGCAGAACCAAATGCCCTTCGCCACTGACCAGTGATGTTATTGGATTGGTAGGTCAAAGAAGCTGGGAGGTTGGCCGTGCAACTTCCAACGAGTATAAAGGCACCAAAGAACCGCACTGAATTGCTCTCAGCGAAGCCCAACACAGCGACACCAACTATCTCTAGGAGAGAATTAAATATGATGATGGGCCCTCGGGATTTATACTTATCGGAGAGCCAGCTCTCCGCAAATCCGAGGATAGCACCGAAGATGTAGCACTTGATATTATTAGTCGCCGACGATAAAAACGGAGGCATGTCAGCTTACAGGAGCTGTAAGCGTCTGAGACATGGCTACGGAGAAACCGAGGCCTTCTCTTAGGACGATCGGCAGGAAGTAGGCCACGGCATAGCTGTATATCCGTAAGTACGTGCGATAACTGCTGCCTGAGAAAGGAACTCACATTACTACCGCCGTCATTGCAAAATTCAGGGTGAACAGCCATCCTTTCCAATCATAAACATTCTTGAGATAGTCATTTAACTTGAACGGAGTGACATGGGCATCTCCACGATCTTTCTCAACCCTGTCGATCATGATGTCAATTTCGCGGTCAGTCAGAAACCATCGCGTACGTCTAGCATCCTCGGGGAAATCGACGATAAAAATGAACCCGATAAGTCCGACGAGAACGGTGAGGATTCCTTCCATGATGAAGATCCACCTCCAGCCCGCTTTGCCATCCACACCGTCCATTTGTTGCAACTAAGGTTTGTTAACATCTCAGATCGTCCATGGAATGATGGGCGAGATGCTTAGAACCTGGTACTTACTCCATATGCAAGAATTCCTCCAAATCCGCTGAGTGCACTCCCAAGGAGGTAGAAGAGAGCTAGACGCTTGGCCGTCTCATGTCGAACATACCAAGTTCCAATAAGAAAAACGCAGCTGGGGAAAAATCCCGCCTCCAATAGACCCAATGCGCAGCGGAGCCCAACAAGTGCTTTCCAGTCGTTTATCAGCCCGAATCCAACCATCACCAGTCCCCAGGCAACAGTAAGACCTCCAAGGAACATCCGCGGCCCGACCTTCCGCGCTATCACAGTCATGGGGGGCTGGAACAGCGTATAGAAAGGGAAGAATGTGACGACCATGGTAGACTGATGTAAATCCAAGGTCGTAAGTCTCATTTTCAGCTGAATCTGGAATTGGATCCACTTGGACGTACATAATGATTTCCAGTGAGATCAATATCATTTCCCATGCCGGCAACAACGCTGCACAATAGGTAGTTAGCCAGTCGACAGCCTTGGGGTGTGGTTTGATGTTATATCTTGGAGGACTTACGCATTCGCCAAGTTCGTCCGGTCTATTTGGCAGACGGTGTACATAATTGCGACCACCACGCAGAGTCTTGCGTCGACTTTCCATTTGATCTGTTTAACGGTTGCTTCATCGTATTCAATTGAGGAACTGGAAGACTGTAGCCCAGGACTAGACTCTTTTTCAGCACTTTCCATTCCTTCTGAAATGGAAGAGACTTCCTCGACCGTCTGAGTACCCATTTTGCTCTTATTGTAAATATCTCCTGATAGGGCTAATATATGTACGGAACCTCAACGCCACGGACATGACCATGCTGAATATTTATACAGATGTGTGGCAAAAGTAGCGCCTGGGCACTCGCTTCTCAGTTACCTCATGCATCTATTGCTAAAGACATCCAGCAGATGTCTGGGGACCCCAGACATCGCGGGGAGCATTGCGGGGACCTCTCACTGCCTAGCCGACGGGTTCGAGCTTAAAGGAATCAAGAAGACGGCTTTGTATATAGGGATAGTCGAATTGGAATGTAGATAGCAATTGCTTAAACGGCTGATAAGACCTTGGCAGCGGCCTGTGTATTGCTGTTTGGGTTCATTCAACCTAAAAAAATGCAATATTTAATGAAGTAGACCCATATCATGAAAACGACACCACTCGTGTATATCACCTAGAATTGAACGCTGCTCGAAGAGTTCTGGATTTGAGTATAGGCCAATGGTGGGGGAGAGCCTATTACAAGCCGGTAAGCCAAATGAAGGTCAACGACGGTCTCATCTTGGCCATCCTTCTATTTACACCCCCGCATTCTGTGCGCTGCAAGTTCCAAGTCAAGGGTCGGCTAAGCAAGTTATACTTTTTGCATATAGGCTTCTCGAGATCAAGTCCCCGTTCAGGCGCAGTACCGGCGTGGGCCTGGTCTAGACAAGGATCAACATATATCATTTCGTTGCAACACTAATGCCGGACCTGGCAGGTATAGAACCCTTACGCTCAGGTATTAGGGTGTAGATTGAGCCACTATATAGAGCAAATAATTGCAGTTTGTCTTGTGTACGAATTTAGTAATGGATGCAAAATCCGAGGGCCTTCGGACCGAGGATGACATGAGTTCAAGACAAGTGTACAATGCATGTCCAAAAAGAGAACTAAGAAGGGTGGAATTAATGAATCCAACTAATGGACCCATCGGTGACATTTCCTTGGTCTGCTGCCGAGATGTTCTGGCCGTATCTGTGAGCTGGAGTTCTAGGACAATACGGCACGCCATCATGGCTACCCTCACTAACCGCCCCCTATGGCATGCTGTTGCAAGCTAGTCAGACCCAAGACACGGCTCGTAGAATGAACTTATGTACCCTTCTTTCTCATTATAACAAAACACACACTACCAGCGCATGGAGGAGCAGAAAAACTATTGGAGGTATCGTATGTGGTAACTTGGTATATATATATACATTAATCACAGACGGAATTCCGCTAAACCTCTTGTATGAAGATGCCACTAATTTTTCTTCTTCTTCGCAAGTCGCTTTTGGGCTCGAATATCTTTCTTCATACGAGAATCCACGATCTTGTACTTGCCCTTCACCCCACGTGGACGACCAGAGATACCCCTGTTGTTTCCCTTGGCGACGACCAGCTTCACCTGCTGCTTGGGCTTCTTCTTAGTCGCTCTGCTCATCAATCTCGAGATCGCCTGGGACTTGTCTCGTTCACTCATGGTTTCGTCGTCTGCAAGCAAGGCCGACTTCTTGCGCAACTTCTCGAGTCTCTGCGCCGCCTTCATCTTCTTGCGGCCCTTCGCCTCCATCACCTTCTTGATGGGTCGAGCATTGATGGCTCGCAGCTTCTCCTTGATTGCTTCAGAAGCCTGCTTGGTGATTGGCCGATTCATTCTGCTATGTTTGTTTTCATCATCGAGGAACCAGTCTGGGAGGCCGTCCATATCACGGAACGAGTACCGGTTGAATCCATCATCAACGACATCCTGAGACTTCTTCTCTCCGGTAGCCATTTGTTGAGCCAAGGCCATTGCTTCGGCAGTGATGATATCAATATCTAGTAGAGAGATGTTAGCATTCGATGATAGCGACTGACGGACGTCACTGAACATACCAAGTTGGCCATTCTTTTTAAGCGGATCTTTCCGCTCCTCAGGCTCATCATCCCAAGAATCATCGTCCTCTTCTTTGGGTTCTTTTGCACTCTTCTTTGCCGCAGGAGCCGGGACACTGGGCATTTCAGTATCGCTATCATCTTTCGCATCATCCTGTTCCTCTTCCTCTTCCTCTTCGTCCTCGACATCATCGACATCTTCCAGCCCCTGGAACACGTCTTGGTCGAAGAACAAAGCGGCATTGTTGGACAGGCCCTCTGCCTTGGGAGGGGCTTTTGGAGCGGAGGGTGTGGTTGTAGACTCCTCGTCATCTGAATCGCCACTTTCCTTACCAGAGTCAGAAAATCCATCCCATTCTTCAGCTTCATAGTCCTTCCTGGCTTTTTTAGCCCGCAACTTTGTATCGCGATCCTCTCTGCGATCCTGGTATTGCTCATACAAGTTGTCGAGCTCGCGTTCCAACCGATCGCCTTCCTCATCGCTCTCTTCATCTTCGGACTCGGAAGTAGACTCCTCGCTTTCACTCTCCACATTAACCTCCTTGCCGGAAGCAATCGCTTCTCTAGCACCTTCTCTGTCCACGCGCTTGAGCGAGAATGTGGAGTCGCCTCCAAGGGGGCCCTGTTCCATACCGATATCCATGGGAGTCGTCATGTGCATTTGCATCCGAACAATCTCCTTGCGCTTCTTTTCGTTTTCCTTTCTCCTCTCTTTCTTCTTTTGCGAGCTTTCCTTCTCCTTTAGCCGATAAAGCTCTTCCTGAATGGCCAATTCGTCATCCATGGGAGCAATCTCAGCAACCTCCTCGGGCTCATCTTTCTTAGTCTGGCCGCCTTTCTTCACCACGAGGCCAAATTTCTCCCGAACCTTCAGACGCCACCTAAGGAGATTGCGGAATTCTTTCTTACCGAGGACCTTCAAATCCTCACAGCATTTGCGAATCTCGGGGGTAGTTTCCTCCAGACGGTCCAACGTAGCCAAAGCGATATCTCCGCCGGGGAGCTGTTGGAAGCTTAGCTTGTTGCATGTGCCCAGGATGGCGATCGGGTCGGTGGTGTTGATGAACTCCGTGACGGGGATCTCCTTGAACTGGGTCCAATCGCCCTCCTCGTAACCTTCTCTCTTGCGCTTCTTCTTCTCGGGGTTGAAGACGCGGGCCTCGTTGTTCGGAGTAGGGTCTGCCAATTCCGCAAAAACGTGCTTCGGATCAAGGAATTTCGGGTCGAGATGCTTGGGTGCCTTGAAGCCACGGCAGACAACGAAGATTTCCGCAGAGACATTTCTCGAAGACGGCGGCTTGGTAGCCTCTACCGAAGTGAAGAGCTGCTTGAAAACCCACAGCAAGGGGTTGTAGTCCTTCGAGCGGAAAACCTTGGTGACAAAGGTTCCGCCCTCGACCAAAAACTCCGTAGCCAACTTCATTGACTGCAAGACCAGCTCCGCCTGCGAGAACGCGTCCTGGACCCACGCTGTACCAACGTTCGGGGCACCATCGTGAAGCACCGTATCCGCTTTCCAGGTCTTCAGGTGTTGTCTAATCGTAGCGCGGCATTTTTCGGTCGTAATGTCACTTTGGAAGGAGATCACTCGAGGAATAGGTTTAATAGGGGCAAGGTCAACACCGACGATGATACTCTGGGCTGGCATGCATTCTGCGGCTACTTGACACCACGACTATTTCACCGTTAGAAGATGAGACGCGGTGGGGGTAACGGCAAAACCTACACCGGGGGCGGCGCAAAGATCCAGCAGAACTTTGCTCTTTTCCAAGAACCCATACTTCTTATTCAACTGGATAAGCTTGAAGGCAGCACGAGCTCTGTACCCCTTTTCTTTGGCAAGGCGATACCACTTATCCAAACGCCCTTTTCCGTGCTATATACAGTCGGTCAGTATGCAGATTCTGCGCAAGCGAAGGAAGGATCAGGATTGCGCACCTTTTTCTGGATCGCCATTTTGACGACTGGACGGTCGAGGGAGGCTCGACAAGTCCCGGGAAGCACAAAAGAGCGTGGGTGAGACGGAGGGTGTTGGTGGAAAAAGAGATATTCGATTGTATGCGGGAAAGAAAAAAAGTTATCGGCGCATGGATCCGCCCAGACTTTCCCTTTTTTTTTTGCCCATGGCGGTGCACCGCACCAGCCACATTTATGCCCCAGGCCGCAACGGGTGACAAAGGCGGTGAGACATGTGACGAACATGTGATGTGATATCATGGGAGTCCAATCGATAAGCCCGCCAGTGCAGCGTGGCTGACCTCTGTACATCTTCAACACTTGTCTTCCTCTCCTTCAGATCTTAGCGGATTAGAGGTTATCCCACAATTCTTCAAGTCTGTCTTTCCGTCCTCTGGTAATGTCTTTCTTCCCATATCCATGGCGCCCTCGGGATCTCGCAAGAGCGTGAAGCTCAGCCCGTCAGGCGCCGATGATGGGGCTGGATCGCCCTCCGCTGGCATAGACCGATCGGCCCCAGCGAAGCGAGCAGCGACGGTGGTGAGTCTTGAATAGTTACCACTCCTTTGCACGAATAACTCGCAAACTGTATGATGGCTGGGCTCGACGTTGCTGATTATTCGACTTCCTCCTAGAATTGGTACCCAGGCGTCTGGTCCGCCTCTAGATCATCGAAAGCGGCCCCTATTACCGAGGTTGCCCGTGAGAGCATTTCGGTCCCTAAAAGCGCACCAGCACCAGACTTGACCTCTTCTTCAACCCCCCAACTATCCAAACAACAGCGCAGTCCTTCCCTGCAGCTCACTAGGAAGGCGGGCGCGTCGAGCCGCTCGCTTCCAGCGGACGCTACCACTACCAAAATCAACATCGCCTCGGACGGTACCTCTTCGTCCTCAGCTGTGGACCATCAGCCAGCCCCTGATGGATCAGCGTCAGATACAGACTCCAAAGAGGCACCAGACGATTCCACAGGTCATGATATCGAGCAAGAACAGCAACGAGAAGGAGAACAAGTAAACCCTACTCCAGAAACCGCCGATACCGACACCAACTCTTTACCACAAGTACCGTCAACGTCATCCACAGCCCAGCCAAGCGGATGGTTGGCGTGGATCTATCCCTGGACCGCATCTGACAAGGTTACTACAACAGAGCCTCCGCAACCCCCTAACGCGGAGCCACACGGCGAGACGCAGCATTCGAAAGAGGACGGCCCGGCCAAAGAGGCTATCGAAGAGCCAGTCCCACAAACCTCTATTGAATCAGCGAACGAGAATACAGTTTCGGAAGACGAACCCCCCGATCAGGCTGGCCAAGACGACTCGTCAAAGAAGACCGGAATCCCAGAGACCTCAGAAGTTTCTCCGACTTCACAAAAACGGTCGTGGTTACAAATGTGGTACGGTGCCCCATCTGGAAAGGGTGTTGAACCACCCAAGATTGGGACACCTACAATGGATAAACATGCACCTGCGACAGACGCGACGACCTCATCAGATCAGCGTGTCGAAGAAGATGTGAGTGCTGAGAATCGCCAGCAGAGTGACCACCAGGCTGTCGATCAGAGTACAACACCTACTAAAAGTACCAAACCCTCTGGCTGGTCATTCTGGTTCAAAGAGCCGCCACAGGACCCGTCCAAAGCGAAAGCCCAAAATGCGCAGACGGTTGAAGTCTCCGTAGCTGGGGAGCCATCTTCTAAGAAGCTGAAGGAAGAGCCCGTGCCGGATACTGAACGCAAAGTTGAGGCAGGGAAAGCAATGACAGTGAAGCTTAAATCGGCCAAGAGCAGCTCTGCATTGCCTGACAAGCTCCCACCTGCAACAGAAACTGCTAACATTACCCCTGAAACCACCGCTTCCAAGCACCTGCAGAGGATATTGCCAAACCAAGTTCTTCCACTTTTCAAAGACACATTTGCTCTCGAAGAGAAGCCTTCATTTCTCCAGTCAATTGGCCGGTTTCTTCACTACAACAAGGAGTCAAACAACAAGCATGTATATATGATTCGGGATCCACCGCACATCAAACGCGCATTGGCTATCGGGGTCCATGGATATTTTCCTGCGCCTTTGATTCGCAGTGTTCTTGGTCAGCCGACCGGAACATCTATCCGGTTTTCCAACATGGCCGCTGACGCTATACGGAAATGGACGGAGGATCATGGATACCAATGCGATATCGAAAAGATAGCCCTGGAGGGAGAGGGTCGGATTGCTGAACGAGTGGACCTGCTCTGGAAGCTCCTGCTCAATTGGATGGAAGAGATAAGAAAAGCGGATTTCATCCTCGTCGCATGCCACAGTCAAGGAGTGCCTGTGGCAATCATGTTGGTTGCGAAATTGATCGCATTCGGATGTCTGAATGCTACACGTGTTGGAGTGTGTGCTATGGCTGGCGTTAACCTGGGTCCGTTCCACGACTACCGATCTCGATGGATCAGTGGCTCTGCCGGAGAACTATTCGAATTCGCGCTTCCTTACAGCCAAGTCTCGAAGGACTACGAAGCAGCCCTGAAGACATCTGTTGATTTCGGAGTCCGAATATCTTACATCGGAAGCATCGACGATCAGTTGGTTTCTTTGGAGGTACATATCCTTCCCCATGCTCCTCAAAGCTTGCTAACTTCGGTTCGTGCGGCATAGTCGTCCTTGTTCTCGCCTGTTACGCACCCATATATTTACCGCGCCGTATTTGTCGATGGCCGGGTTCATGCCCCAAGTTTGTATGTCACATTAACTCCCTTATACCTCATCCTCAGGGCTGATAGCTATCGACAGCCTCTCACACCTAGTCGGGTTTGCTCTCAAGCTCCGTAACCTGGGTATCTCAGACCACGGTCTAATCCGAGAGTTGAGCTCTCCACTAGCCGGCAGCCTTTACACAGGCGATGGCCACTCTCGTCTGTATGATGACGAGGCCGTCTACCGGTACGTATATTGTCAGAAACCCGAATCGAGAACCCTTCGACCGAAATCAGCGGGCAGGATTCTGCGAGCCGTGGCCAACATGTGCTCCATAATCCTTTGTTCTGCCGTACAGTTCTAACGACCTTCCAGGCTAGCGATCGAGTTCGCGCTAGAAACGTCTAACGTTCCCAGCGCCCCAGTTAACATCAGACGAGCGCTCCCTTCTCCAGTAAATCCCTATATTCTACCATTCGCGATGCGAGGCCTTCTCGAAGAGGAATACGTCAGGCGAGAGTTATACGACGAAACCATGGAGCTATTACGTCAATTCGACAATTGGAAGCCGACCAGCAAGGTCCTTAAAGATGTCAAGTTCCGCCTGGAGGGGATACGGTCGAAACTTTAGTTGGGTTTCCAATCCTTGCGTAGAAATGAGCCGTCGGTGTTGTGCTTCTACAGAGATATGTTTCATTGTTCAAGATTAGAGCGTCTGCCGCGAACAGCATTTGACCATTATTTTTGTTCTCGTCCAGATGATGCACACGCCGGTTTACTGGTCTGGATTTATGTGATGCTATGTCCTGGCATTAAAAGGCTGTTAGATTAAATACTAGTTCCGGAGATATACCAAAAAACCCTCCCTATTGATGACTGGGATAGAATAACCTACGGTCCCTCGCATTAACGCAAAAATCGTGCCAACATCGACAGTTGTTTACGCGGAGAATCTTGGAAACAATTCGTCATAGATTGCAAAGAGAAACAATCGAGCCGCCCATCGCTAAGTAGCTTACTAGAACCGAGAATAAGACAGAATGGCTAGAGAACCCGCCCAAGCATATACTGGATCTCAACTGGCTTTTAACAGACTCCGTGAAACATGCGCTTCCAGCGCTCTTGCTTAATACCGAGTAGAGATATACGAAAGAACTGCAAGGAGAAGAGAGAAGTAGATTGGGGAACCGCAATTAATAATCCCGAGACGCACGCACTTCTAAGCATCAGGAAACGCTGTGTGGTATGCACCTTCAATCTCGTCTGCGACCTTGTCAGTAAATTTCCTGCAGCACGGATAATACAAAACGGGAAATAATGAACAGGCGCGCACCTCTCATTCCGTCCAACGCTTCGAAGGCGATGGCGTAGTTCGACACCGTGGCGATAATCCGCTCCAGCCCCTGTCGCAGTTCCTCGATGAGTCGCGAGGACGGGTCGTTGGCGTCCTTGTTCCCGGCGTCGGGAGACATTTGCTTTTCAACGCGGGCCTTGTAGTAGATCATCAGCATGGCGTAACTGCCCTGCATGAGGCAGCATGCAAAGGAGGGCATGGTGCGCGGTAGCTGTATTGGGTGCTGGAGCAGTTGGAGGCCTTGTTGGGTCTTGTTCGCGTCGTAAATCGGCTGCGGCAGGGGCAGGCTGGCGAACATGCGGGAGATGAGAAGCGACGCGCGGAGACAGACCTTCGCGGAGTGCTGGCTGGAGTAGGGGAAGCCGCCGGTGAATGAGTATTGGGACATGGACTGGTACTCTGACGAGGTGGAGGAGGCGGATGTAGAGGACGGGGTGAATTCGCACGACGGCTGCTGCTGCTGGAAGGGCTCGAGGCCGCCGCATCCGCATTGGATGTTGGTGATGCCGGCTTGGGCCTTGCTGGAGTTCTTGGCCTGGTCGTTGGCGATGGCGTTGGCGGCGGTCAGATCGCAATGTTTCTTGATGAAGATGGGGATGTCGGAGAAGGCGCGGAAACGGTGTGTTTTGATTTGTGCACTGGATGAGGAATTAGTTACTGGTGGCAGATGTCTCTTTGGGGGAAAACCCCTCGCGTACCTGGACAGTTTTATTCGAGAGATTGCACGGATGCTTTGCGACGTGATGTATTCCATGTCGTCGCCGCAGTTCACGGCTTGGGGGATGACTGGGAGGAGATTCGATTGCGCTAACGCAGAGCTAGCCCAGACGTCCAGCTGCTGCATGCGCTCGTAGATGTAGTGGAAGTTGGTCCGGGTCGCAATGCATTTGTTCAAGTCGATGATGAACTGGGTCGCCGAGACTAAGACTTGTTGGGCTTGCATCAATACAGCCCATCCCTGCGGTGCGAGTCAGAAAAGTTGTTCTTGTTATGGAGTGTTTTCAAGGGCGCCTACGTCGGGATCTGCAGAAAAACGCGGGTATGGCGTGACGAACTGGGGATCATTCGCTACTATAGAAAGCGGCTGTTAGACGAAGCGTTAGCCAAGTACTCAGAAGACAATTCCATAGTTTTGTAGGGAAGGACTAACCGTAGTGCTAACAATCGAACCCTGGAGAACGCAATAGTACTATGGAGGACAATCAGAGGTGGTCACGACGATTGAGAAAGGTATAATTACCGTCATCCACCAGGCTCGCCTTCGGGCCTCTGCAAAATCGTCGTACTCTTCACCGAGAGCATGCAGCGACATATCCAATGCGATTGCGAGTGCTTGCCCCGCACGGTATCGCATCTTCAGGAGATTCCCTCGCTGGTTGTACTCGTATATGGAAAGGACTAGTAAAGCAAGGATGCTTTCCAGCTCCACTGGAGTACGGGCATGAAATGGCTGTCGATCGATCAGAGGACGCTCGGTCGAGAGCGCATGTGAGGGGTCCGTGGACGATGCCTGGAGCTCGCAATCGGACTCGATGGCGGAATTGGCCATCTGGGCAAAGGTCTGCGCGTACGTCCGGCGTCGCACGACGGAAAGCGGCAACGACGATTCTGGATCATTCGGATGCGGTATAAGGGCTAAGATGGCGGATAATGCAAGACTGAGTGGAGAGCGAGGACGGTAGAGCAGGACTGGCTCATCCGTGGGGGAGTCCGAGAAGGAACCAGCACCGTCCAAAGGTCGATCTGGCGATGCTGGGGATACTCGAGGTGGGAGGATGGGGAAGTAATGATGGATGAAGTCGTAATAGGCATTCAGTCTGGACAGGTTAGACCGGAGGGCGACAATCTCGGCCATGATGGGACAGAACCTACATGTCTTGTTCCGTACCGTATGTCCGGACTAACGATTGACATGGCGTGGTCGACGGTGAAGGCGTTGGTTCCATCTGAACCGCGTTATGGGCGCCATTACTCGGCACAAATAGATCCGCAAACATGGTGTGAACATCGGACGAGAAGTCTAGACTTCTTAGGCCGGCGCCGGGGATAGATAGGACATCGATTTGGCCAAACATGCCCGAAGCTCCGCGAGGTTAGAAATGGACCCTCTCGAGATAGATTGAAGTCACATACAGTCTTCGAAGCCCCCGGTGGCCGAGGTGATTGTCGGTGGCTCCGCATCTTGAGGGACAATTAATTCTGCCGGAGAAGCTTTCTTCTTCTTCCTTGGGCCACCCCGTTTACTAGGCAAGTAAGAGCAGTTCTTCTTCTTGCTGAGACACTTTCGCCGGGTTCCAGAGTATTTAGCATCAGTCCGGCTTATGGATTGAACGAGGTAATATTGGGGAGTACAGTAGGGACGGGACGTTCTATTAGGAGGCATAGGCGACAGGAGAAGTAGAGGGTTGATAGTGAAGGAGACGAAGGAATACCTACATTGGAGCAAGGGTCTTGACCGTCACAGCGAGTCCTCGATGCACGACTGTCCACACTCCCTGTCAGTCTGGGATATAGTAGCGGTGGTTTCGACAATGATATCACCCGCCAGGGAACAAGACACTCGGAGCTCCTTACCAAGACAAACAGGCTACTTTGACCGGCGGTTTTGCAAATTTCTTCCGAACCACAGTGGGCCTGGAGGTCCTAGGCTGTGTAACTGCTGTAATGCCATCGGGATGATGGGGTTGGTGGAAGTCCTCAAATCCCATGGCGGGTTGAGGGGGGAAAGAGACCGGTAGTGGGTTCAGTGACAGTAGAAGGACGAACCAAGATGTCTCTCGGCTAGATTGAATCCCCAGGGCCGCCGCAAGACCAAAAGGAAAGTATGCGTAGTGATAGTAGTGTCCTCCGTCATCCACCGACGTCAAGGAGAATTTTCGGGGTTTACCTGGGCATTACTACTGGGGGGTGGGGAGGCGAAAAAAAATAAAAAAATCCGTTTAGAAAAATATCAAATAAAAAAAGTTCAAGAAAAAAGAAGCTTAGGTAGACGAGGGAAGTTCGAACCGGCCGCATACAAGGAACAAGGTCCCCTGGGGGAACAAGCAACAAAACGGGATTTGCCTTCTGAGGAGCGCAAAAGTGGTATTAATGGAGACCCGAAGGCGTGGTCTGATATACCAGCGTCGAAAAGCTGGGGGAGCTAATCCATCCTGAGGGCGCGGATCAAATCCCGAACGGACAGCGGTCGGGGTTTGCTTTCTCTCTCAGACAAGCACAGTGGCGTCCGATTGGCGATGATTAGTCAAAAAGCATGCTGGGTCCCCTGGAGCCACCGGACGGATAAGAACGATGAAGATCTTCAGTTCGCGACGGACTTTTTGGGTAGGAGGGGCTGGATGTGCGCAAGATCCGGCGTGCATCCGCCATGTAATCGTATAATGTCCCGGAGTCGTGCTGCTGGATGCTGTTTCCTGTGTACTTGATTCGGGTGGATTGAACTTCAGGTTCGTCGACCTGAAATCCCGCAGGGTCACGTGGGGACCCGGCAGAACGGTCCTGTCTGTTTGTTTATTATGTGCATTGGTCCTCGACAGAAGTACGGGGTATACACCAGAGGAGTCGCCTCGGCGGTCAAGAATACGCTCGTCCGCTGGTCTGTCATGTTATCATTCCCCATCCTCCGTCGTCGATCCCGGAATCCATCTCAGCAGAGGGCTGACGGTCAGGTAAGGGTTGATCCGTACGCCTCTGTCGATGGCATCATAGTCGTGCGTATGATACCTCCAACTCCCTCCCTGGGTAAACTCATCTTTCTCCCTCTATCTTCCTCAACTCTCACCTAGGGCCTTCCAAAGGCAACCTGCGAGGACGATGCGCAAAAGGGGGAAGAAATTAGGCAACGGTTTGAAACAGAGTTGGGGGCCAGGCGAATCGGGGCACGCGCATAACTTCTATGCAACCAGCAACGGCCGCCTCAAACCTCTCGGCCTCTCAGCCATATGGAATGAGAGGATGATTGTCATGAATCATCATCTAGTGCAGCTGCGCCAGGGATAGGTGGGCCTCAGATCAAGATCTGATCAAATGAATCGCCAAAACGTCAGCCGTTAGAGTTTGGCTTGGAGGATCCATCGCAGGTGAGTGCTAGTTTACATTCATACATATGATACATGGGGCATCATCCATCATTGCAAGGATCTTAGTTCACTATCTCAAGTACAGAGTGCGAACGAAAAAATTGATTTCTTCACTTGCCATTCCTCCCCATTACCTAGTATGTGTATGTACAACTTGTATGGACATTCGTATACTCATGATTGGTTGCTCACCCATTATTTTGTCTTACCCATCCCATCGCGCTTCTGAGAATGCCCCTTTCGCCCCATCCATGCATTAGGAACCGCCCTGCATTAAAAATGATCCACGACGACACGATTTCCAAGAAGGATCAGAATGCAGACCCCGGGGAAATGCACTCAAGAGGAGAAAGTAATGTCGGTCAAGCTGATGCCCGATACCCGCTTCACACTGCCCCAGACGCTCTTGGGAATCTGAAAAGGGAGCTTGTGTCCCCTGAGCTGTTGGTCGATCAACCACATACCGACGACGAACTCCTCCCGGGTCAGAAGCCCTATCTTCTGCTCATCGACGAGGTCCCAGACCTGTTCTAAAACATGGAGCGGCAGACGACTTCTGGTCCAGATGTCACGGACCACCACCTTTGCAACCATCTCCGCCGCTTTCGGTGGGTACCGAATCGGTGGCCTTCCCTGTGCAGACAGATACCGCTCAACTTGAGCGGCGGTGGGTACATGTAAGCCTTTGTTCGCAGCCCAAACCCCTTCGTACCGTTTGCGCGCCTTCTCCGAAATCTCAGCACGCCATCTTTTCCGATCCCCCTCGTGGTGCTTGTGCGGATGCTTATGCGGGAGCAATCGGTGGTGTCGATGATCTTGCCTGATTTCTTCCTGGATTTTGATTGGGCCACGCAGCGTATGTTTTAGAGGGCTGGAAGGCGGGTCTTTGACGCCCGTTTGGGGATGCAAGGCGGAGCGGTTTCCAGCCCGCCTCTGGGGTGGAGGGGGTGGAGGGGATTTTCTTGCGGAGGAGGCCCGCGAGGACGCCAACGATGATGCCACGATTGCATCCGACAGAGCCTCTTCTTCCATGCTTGCGTAGTCATTGACTAAGCTGGAGTTACTATTATTTTGTGCCCGCCCGTAAAGGGACGACGAGCTCGGGCTTGAAGTCCGCGAGGGAGTCCTGGTCTCATTTAGCATCCCCCGGTGACTTCTTGGGTCTCTTGGGGCCATAGGCGTGTTGCTAGACCGTGGGGGCAGTGCCGGACTCTGTCCCTTGGTGAGCATGGGAAGGGTGGCGGATGCATTGGGGGCGCGGGGACTCGGTGACGAGACATTGTCGATCCGCTTGATGTCTTCAGTATGGGGTTCCACAGGAACTGATGTTGACACTTTAGGGGGTGTTGCACCCGTTCGAGATGTTGGAAGCACAGGACGAGGTTTAGTCGCAGCCAGCTGCGAAGGGCTTGGGGTTGTAGCTGTCGGTTTCCGTTGGATATGTTCGTTGTCGAGAGACGCGTTCTTGCCTTCGTTTGAGAGCCCATCATGTGATTTAATAGAAGAGGTCTCAGTATCCCGGCGTTCTGGAACGTCTAGCAGTGCAGATGGCCTCCCAGGCTGAGATTTAGGTTTCAGATCGCTTTTATCCCGATTGGTGCTGTTGGTTATGAATGCAGTTGGTTTGCGACTGGGAACGGGAGGCTTTCCCCCTGGCAGTCGTGCCGCCACACCTCGCTCGGAGGGATGGGGTGAGCTGGCTGTTGCTTTTTTCCGGCCTGCGGTTTCCGATAATGTCGAAACAGTGGATGGTTCAGAATGCTTTGCGAATATGCCTATCTTATCCTTGACAGAGCCGACTTCCGGGAGAACATCGGGGTCAGCCGACGGCGCCAGCTTCTGGTCATCGTGATTAACGTCGACATCTCGCCGAACTCCATGAACTCCCCGTGAATCTGATAACACGGCGGGTTTCGGGGTGTGAGCATGGAAGGCCGTGGCAGCGCCTTTGACGGCTACATGATTGCCTGACGAATGGGGAGCTACCCGCTGGCTCAGGGCGGGTGTTGGGCTCGCCATTCATAGGACCCGCCTAGGATGTCGAACGCAATCTACTGCGTATAAGGAAGAGAAACCGCGTCGTAGGTCAGCCTCGTGCTAGACTTGGCGAGTATAATGACGATCTGAGCGAACGAGATGATCATGCCATGGTTCGTCAGTAACTAACAGCTCGGGCCGTGGGGAGAAGAAAACACGCAGGCGGATTGCAGTTGCGGGACGCTAAGGAGAATTGGGTTAACGTCATTTGCCGCTGTTGTCTTATTCAGCATGAGGATCAAGACCGTAGGAGTGATAATGCAGCATTTGGCACCTAGTGATAGAATTATAATAAATTATCTAGGGATGATATACGTAGTGAGGAACAAAAAAAAAATACTATGGATGTTATTTGTAAATAATAATGGCAGACTGTATAAGGATAATATTTGCAACTACCCGATCATTTAACCGAACTTATGCGGGGAATTCTCCCGGTCTGCCTTCCAATCATCACATCAGTCCACTTCTTCGTCTCCTCCAGAACCTCGTGTATTCCCCGCTTCGGGTTCCTGCTTGGTACGGCGAACTAAGCCCTTTACCCCAGGGCCACTTGGACAAGCAGCGCCAGAGAAAATTTAGATCGACCCTCGAAGTTCTTTCCACTTCCTCGCCTGTTCGACCCCATTGAATCCCCATCATGACCAGCTCGTCTCACTCTTGATCATGCTTGGACCTCTCTTCCCAATCCTCTCGACCGCTGGTCCCCACTGCTAGCTGCGATGCTGAAATTCCATGGCGCGTTGTGTCCAGGAAATCCCTCCATGAGACACCATGGCGCTGGAAACGAGCGACGCTGGCCCAGGTAAGATTAACCATCCGCCCCGCTTTCCTATCGTCAGTCCAACGGTGGACCCTTCCTCTTTTCTCTCGGGGAACATGAGAAGAGTTCATAGATCAATGTCTAACTGCGTGAGGATTAGAGGCTGTAAACCCCCTTGAAGCTGACGGTGCACCCAAGATCGACAGTCCGGGTGAGGATCGTGGATTCCAACCCAGTCTGTCCTCCGGTCAAACCACGTGTTCAGTCTGTCAGAGTACTTTCAGAAGGCCCGAGCACCTGAAGCGTCACTTCCGGAGCCATACCAAGGAGAAACCGTTCGAGTGTACACAGTGTGGTCGTCATTTTTCCAGGACGTATGTATATCTCGCCTGCCCCAACTCCGACGACTGACCGTGTTGGCTAGCGACACCCTCCATCGCCACGAGTTAAGCCATCATACCGTGGGCTCGGATGGTGGTAAAGACCGCACGCATAGGATAACGGTCAAGACGTTTCGAGCATGTTTCAAATGCGCAGTCGCGCGTGTGCGATGCAGTGGAGGAGCTCCATGCGCTCGGTGTGAGAGTCGGTCGTTGGAATGCCAGTACCCCACAGAGCGACGCTCTAAAGCCAAAGGGCGGAAAGATACATCTCAGATTTCATTCTCGACTAGAAACGATGCGCACGATGAGCAACTCTCTCGACGGGATCCTTCTCCTTCAGCCCCCGATGGTGATGGGAGTGTCGTCCAACCGCCGCCCCAGGTGCCCGGTTACGAAATCGGCCAATTCCAGGTTCAATTGCCCAGTCTAAACGCCTCCAATGTCTCTGCCAGATCCTCATCTGGGACTAATCCCCAGGGGTATAGCGAATTATCTGGAAAAGAACACCAAGGAGCCCATCAGGATCTCAAAGTCGCCACACCCTCTGACCCTACTAGACTGCCCCTGCATTCATACGAAGAAACGAATGCCATTCCATCATACCCTCGAGCATCTACTTCGAATGTTCGGGGCACTTTCTCCAACGACCAGGATTCTGACCCTAGCCTTGAACTACGGAAACACCTAGAAGCAGCGAACCAGGAAGCGGATACCAACGCCACAGCAACGAACAATCGACAATCCCAACTCCCATTTTCTCAGACTTTCCTTGATCATGCAGCACTCTCCACAATCAACTGGCTCCCCAATAACGACTTGTTGCTCGGCACAATTAATGATGCCTCCGTCTCATCCGGCTTCCCGTCGCAGCCATTCCCAGCAGAGTCTTCTCCCAGTTCTTTGGGCCCGACCACGCTATTCAGCCCTGTCTTCAATCATTCCATCAGTGAGGATATCGCTCGGATCCAACGCGGATACTCAGGCACGAATGGCGTTTCTTCTTCCCGCAGCATCGATCAAACATTTCCGACCCCAGAGGCCAACCATAACAACAAGCGCTCTGCAGATAATGAGCACATCCCTAGCGCACGGTTTTCAAAATATCAGCGGAAAGCAACACTTTCGGGAAGTAGTACTAGGAAGTCTGACAGTCCTCTTTTGCGTATACAGAAAGAAGACGCAGACCCACGCTTCTTATTCCCCATGATCGAAGAGCCAGCTACAGATGCGGAGCTTGAGAAGGAAACTGCTGGCTCCTTCAGGGTAGAAAGAGGAACATACGATAATATATACCAGTGCTTTCGTCGTTTGTGCTGTGCCGAGAACTCCTTCTACTCGAAATTTGAGTCTGCGACTTTTCCAACTGCGAGGACGTTGTCGGTCTTTGTCGCGAAATTCTTCATCTGTTTCCAGCCAGTCTATCCCATCCTCCACCGTCCGACCTTCAACCCCAACACCTGCCATTGGTTAGTGACCTTGGCAGTGTCGGCGATAGGCTGTCAATATGCTGGGTTAAATGAACAGAATAAATATGCTCAGGCATTTCACGAGCTCCTTCGACGGGCCATCAATGTCGAGGTAAAGATGATCCGAAGTTGGCTGGATCCTCGACTGACAAATCATTTAGAAGGAAAAATATCGACTGGACCGAACACCGCTCTGGCTTCTTCAGGCAGTCCTTCTTAATTGTATCGGGCTGTTCCATGGAAGCAGCGAGCGATGTGGTGTTTCTGCCTTCAGTAGCTTCGGGGACTTGGTGAACTTTACGATGGGAGAAAGACTCTTGGGTCCATCGGATAGTACGCTGTCGTGCGAAACATCGCTGGAGCGACAATGGACACTCTGGATTGAAGACGAAATAAAAAGACGAACAGGGTATCTAGTCTGGGTACGGCATTCTCCCCAAGCTCCGGTCATCCTACTAATGAGTTCACTAGCTTGTGGATTCAACGCTAGCATATCATTTCGATAGTCGGCCATTTCTTTGCCTAGATGACGGCCAAGCCACCCTCCCTGCCCACGAAGCTCTTTGGGAAGCTAAATCAGCTGCGGCATGGAAGCAGCTGTTCGATGAGACACCAGGTATGTAAGCCGTAGATATCCTACCTGTCTTTTCTCATTTCAAGCTGACAAGATCGTCACAGCAAAGGAGAACCAGTCCCTATATGATGCAACTGTTACGATGTATATCGAAAAGAATCTTGTGCCTGGAGCTGGAGAATTCAGCCAGGTTTTAATCATCCATGCGCTGTATCGTCGAATGTGGGAAGTGGGTGATTACTTTCGTCGTCCATTGTCGTTTTGGAATCCGACGGCCAAAAAGCTATCTCGTGAATCTGCGATCCCGTCTGGATCTGTATGGTTACCGGGAATCCCCTCCTACTCAAAGTGGCGTAACAGCGCATGCGATTGCTTAGATATTCTGCATTGGTCAGCAAACAGCACGATCGCCAAAGCAGCCGGTCTCGAGCATCCCCCTGTCTTACACCTGCATGAAGCCCGACTTATCTTACTTTCCCCATTCCGTGAGATTCGCACATTGGCTACGTCGCTGGCGACGAATAGAATCCACTGGGATGACCGATACGAGACGATTGAATGGCATTATATACTGCGTTGGATGAAGAACGACCAGTACAAAGCTCGTTTGGCAATATTGCACTCCGGAAACACCTTATGGCATGTGCGCCGATATGTGGCCAACACATTCCACGAGCCTGTAGCCGTTTTTCTTGCCACTCTTACGCTCTGGGCCTACGGTCTGTGTAATGCTGAGGTATTCCCAGACGCGAGCGCCGCCATACATGGGCCGAAAGCACCCGCTACTATCCAACTGGATATCCCCTGTGATGACCAGTTGGTTCAGATGTTTGTGCGTGAAGGACACCGGATGGTGGGGAAAGTTACTGGCGTCGGGGATATTTGCGGGCCTTATGGGCCAGAGAGGATCCTCAAAATGGGCTGTGAGACGCTTGTTAATCTCAGTTCGTGGGGTATCTCGAGAAGACTTGCCGGGATTCTAACAGAGCTTGTCGAGTTATCGTCCCAACAGTGACGGAACTCCAGGATCACGTCGACTGTGTACTCGGACTCGGGCTTTCTGCTGCTTGAGAGGATTTACGTAGTTCCATGTGAATAGATGTATCTCTTGTATAATAATACTCTTAAGAAGGCGGCGTTGGTCTCATTCTTCTAGCATACTCTGTAGCCGGGCTGGCTGATGTCATGTCACATGGCTCCCTCCTATCTTATCAGTTGGAGTGCCTAATGCAGCCTAGACACGAGGGGAGCTTATAACCCCAACGCCTCATGACGGCGGCAACACAACCCAGCAGCCGAGATGGCTTCCGACGACGTTATGGAGAATGGGACGCCTATGGATCCTCCCATGGATGAGGATGGCTCTGACTTGGACGAAAAGTAATCGACGGCTGCTCTAGCCCTTTCCCATCTTGTCTGAAGCGCTGCCAGCGACAGCTCACTAACAATCTCCCGCCACAGATACCCCAATCGCCCACGCAACCATTCTTCCACCTTACCGTTCCATGAGCTATTCCAGACGCTATTCAACCCCCTGAGCGAAATCAAGAAGAAGCCGGCCAGGGCTGCGGCCACGCGTCGCAAAGTCGGCCCGCACGGTCAATCCGCCGCGCACCTGAATCCGCTCGAGAGACGGCGCGACATCATTGAACGGTTTATCTCACGATGGAGGAAGGAAGTCGGCGACGACATATACCCGGCATTCCGGCTAATACTTCCGGACAAAGACCGCGATCGCGCGATGTACGGGATCAAAGAGAAGGCGATTGGCAAGCTCCTCGTCAAGATCATGAAGATCGACAGGAACTCCGAGGATGGATTTAATCTGCTTAACTGGAAGTTACCCGGGCAGGCAGCCGGGTCCATCATGGCGGGAGACTTCGCAGGGCGTTGCTACGACGTGATCTCGAAGCGTCCGATGCGCACCGAGGTGGGGGACATGTCCATCGAGGAGGTAAACGAGAAGCTTGATCTGCTGTCCGCGGCATCCAAGGAGGACGAGCAGCTCCCCATCCTCAGCGATTTCTACCGGCACATGAATCCGGAGGAGCTGATGTGGTTGATCCGGATCATCCTGCGGCAGATGAAGGTCGGCGCGACGGAGCGCACGTTCTTTGATGTTTGGCATCCTGACGCGGAGAACCTGTACAGCATTTCCAGCAGCCTTCGCCGTGTCTGCTGGGAGCTGCATGACCCGAACATTCGGCTGGAGGCCGAGGACCGGGGAATCACGTTGATGCAGTGCTACCAGCCGCAACTCGCTCAGTTTCAGATGCACTCGCTGGATCGGATGATCGGTCGAATGAAACCGACTGAGGAGGACCCAGTCTTCTGGGTCGAGGAGAAGCTGGACGGTGAGCGCATGCAACTGCACATGCAGTCCGATGATTCAGTGCCCGGGGGCAGGCGGTTCCGGTTCTGGTCCCGAAAAGCCAAGGAATACACGTATCTCTATGGCAATGGCATATACGACGAGAATGGGGCGCTGACACGGCATCTGGAAGATGCGTTTGCGGATGGAGTTCAAAGTCTCATCCTAGACGGCGAGATGATTACATGGGACCCACAGCAGGATGCGCCTGCTCCCTTTGGGACATTGAAGACGGCTGCACTGGCCGAGCAGAGAAACCCTTTCGCGAACGGATCCCGCCCTTTACTGCGCATATTCGATATCCTCTACCTCAATGGGCGTGACATAACCAGATACACCCTCCGCGATCGCCGGAGAGCGCTTGAAAAGAGCATAAAACCGGTTCACCGCCGGTTCGAAATTCACCCGTACCAGGAAGCCACTGGGAAAGCTGAGATTGAAACCGCCTTAAGGTCAGTCGTTGCCGAGGCCTCTGAGGGACTGGTGATCAAGAATCCGCGCTCGCCGTATCGTCTGAATGAACGACACGATGATTGGATGAAGGTGAAACCGGAATATATGACCGAGTTTGGCGAGTCTCTCGATGTTATTGTGATTGGGGGTTACTATGGATCGGGTCATCGAGGCGGCATGCTCGCCAGCTTTCTGTGCGGGCTGAGGGCCGATAAGGGCCAGGGTGAAGCTGGGACTAAATGTGTCTCCTTTTGCAAGGTAGGTGGAGGGTTCAATGCCGCCGATTATGCCAACATTCGGCATCACACGGATGGCAAATGGAATGAGTGGAATCCCAAGAAACCTCCTTCTACCTATATTGAGCTTGCAGGAGGAGATGCACAGTATGAACGACCGGATATGTGGATTAAGCCGGAAGATTCTGTCGTCCTCTGTGTCAAAGCATCATCTGTGTCTGTCAGCGACCAGTTCAAAACGGGCCTGACACTGCGCTTTCCACGATTCAAAAGACTGCGCATGGACAAGGATTGGAAGAGCGCGTTGTCGGTGCAGGAATTTCTGGACCTGAAGGCGAACGTGGAGCAGGAGCAGAAAGAAAAGGAGTTCAAGGTCGATAACTCGCGCAAGAAGCGCGTCAAGAAAACAACAAAGAAGCCCCTCGCCATCGCAGGGTACGATCCAGATGCTGACGTGGAATATACGGGCCCTTCTGGGCATATATTTGATGGTCTCAATTTCTGTATGACGGCCGCCTCAAGGATTCTAAATTCTCGCTGACTTAGAGACAGTCATCTTGACAGATTCAAACGCCCCTGTCAAGAAGTCAAAAGCAGAGTTGGAGCAGCTTGTCAAAGCAAATGGCGGCAAGTTCTATCAGACAAACACAGCAGCTCCCCACATAATTTGCGTAGCGGATAGGAGTAGGTTTGAGTCTGATCTAGGCAGTGATACTTGAAACACTGACACATTTTAGGAACCGTGAAAGCCGCTTCTCTGCAAAAAGGCGGAAATGTAGATATAGTGCGGCCTTCGTGGATACTTGACTGCATCCGACAGAATGAGTTAGACGCCGGCCTGCCGGATCTGCTCCTGCCTTTTGAGCCTAGGTGCGGTGACCTCTGAGGATCACTATATAGTCGCTAACAGACGCTTAGGCATATGTTCTACACCACGAGGGACAAGGAGGAGGAAATCACGGCGAGCCTTGATCCATACAATGACAGCTTTGCTCGGGATACCACAAGCGAGGAGCTTGGTGAAGTAAGCATCGGTTGCAGATGGATATACCAACAGGATACTAACAGAATGCAGATTCTGAAGCAAATGCGCGAGGTGCATAACTTTGCAGTTTCGGAAAACCCCCAAGCGATATGCAGATTTACCGAACGAATTCAAGAACAATTCAGCACAAAACCGGAGGCCCCCATGGGCTGGCTATTCAGAGGTCTAACTGTTGTCTTGCCCCAAAAGAAAGCCGATGCGGACACCGAGTCTACTGCGTCCACCCAAACATATCGCCTCCCATTAGCCGCCAATACCGTTCGCTTCGCGGGTGGTGAGGTGGTCGACTCCTTGAAGCACTCCTCTCTGACGCATATTGTGGTGGCTCCCGATAGTTCCTCCTCGGAGATTGCGGCAATTCGAAAGTCATTATCAGCAAAGGCTGGTAAAAAGCTCCCACATCTGGTCACCGTGGAGTGGGTCGAGGAGAGCTGGGAGCAGCGAACATTGTTGGATGAAGAACGTAAGAAGTTGCCTCTCTTTACTTACGATTTAAGGGCGTCTGGCTTGTAAACTGGGGCTAACTGGACGATTCAGGATTCCAACAATTCAAATCATTTTAGTACGATATGCGACATGATATACCCCATTTGGTTTGATCACCAGTTCTGTTCTCTATCGGGAAAAGCAAATACACCAATTTGTCCGGCAAGAATTCCGAGATCTGTTCTATGCGATTTGCATGCATCGTTGCCCGCCTTTGAAATGCGAGCATTTTTCAGTTTGTGATAGATCGAGTCTCCATCAACTCCTCACATTGACCGAACGAAGGACTCATGGATGGTCCAGTGGTCATCTGCAACCCTGCCCAAACCACTTTTCTAGTAGGCAGGATAGTTCGATAGCATGGATGAGCCCATGGTAGAGTCTGTTCTATTGGTTAGAGATAAGACCCTCCCGGTAAACGCCGTCGTCAACCATATAAATATAGGGTACCCTGGTCCTGGGGTGTGTGATACGACGTATCCATGGGAAGGCACAGCAATGTCCATCGGGGCATTTTGTCGTCCGTGGGTTCGGTCTTTTTGAGTTTCAACACGTCGATGCACTGTTAATCATGTGATGACCTTGGACCAGGTGATTCCTTATCGTCCTCGTATTGCTGGTGGGAATCTGTCCGATACGGAGGACTATGCTCCAGGTGTAGCACCTCCACGAATGGGGTTACGATATCTAACTTAGACCGAGGTCTTCTGGGATACGGTATGTAGTGTTTAGTTGTATTCTATCTAGCTGACTACTATACCACGGAATGAAACATGCGCCCAGATCCAATATGTCTGTAGGGATCAAAAAGGAATGCAGTGTATTATCCCCACTATCCTTCCCGAACGCCGCTCTCTTGCTCTATGCATAACCCAAGCCAATGCAGGTCTCCAAATATGTACAATGGAGTAGAAACGAATGAAAACACGCCAAGCGCTGAGCAAAAACGACAGTAATCTAAATGATTTATATGGTGTGGGGATCAAATGCATTCCACTGAGATCCCCACCCATCGTGACGGTACGGCGCTCTCTTCTTCATCTTCCTCATCAGCATAAGGCGTAAACCGATGCTGGGCACCCCTCCGGGGGGGTAACCAAACCCGCGCCCGCGTAGGAATGTCATCACGCAGCTTGCCGCTGCGGCGCATGTTCATCTCGAGGACGACCATTCGCAAGAAGTCACTGTTCTCCCGGGGTTCGCGCGGGCGCGTCATGGGAGGGATTTCCGGGTCGAAAGGTAGCAAGTGGTGGTCGCGGCCTTCGGAGCCAGCAAGGTGGAAACGACTCCGGCGGTTGCCTTGCTTCTTCCCCGAGCGGTGATAGGTCTGCATCTGGACGGAGACGGGAGATAGATGGGAGTCCACGGGTTCATGTGGGTAGTCGTTGTACGCATAGAGCTCAGCGGGAGAAACCGAGATCGGATTCAAGTACCGTCGGAGGGCTGGAGAGGGGGGCTCGTTCATGGGGGGAGGCCGTCGGTCGTCTGTCATCTCCGGGGTGATTGTGAATAGAGATCGAGTAAGAAAATCATCCGGTTGGACTGAGGGAGTCGCGAATGTAGAAACTGTCTGCGCCGCAGTTTTGATGGCTCGTAGTGAGGCAGTCAAGTTGGACCTGAAGGAGGATCCCAGCCGAGGCAATGATCGAGAAGATTTGGGAGTGATTGGCTCAGGTAACGGAGGGGATGAGTCGACAGGCTCCTTGTAGTCTAGCTCCGAGAGCTGCGTCTCCAGAAGCGGATGATCGAATGCGCAGTTTTCCGAGACCGAAAGGCGCCGATATCTTCTCTCGGACGGGCTCCGTTGGCTGGAGGGGGTGGATGGAATGTGGAAGCTGGCGGGCGAATCCGTGTCGGGATCGAGCGATGGGGTTGAGTCGACGGACATCGAGCGGGCGGAGAATGAGGGACTTTCGCTGGCAGAATCACTTCCAACTAGCCCCTCCGGGGGACTTAGAAGGAGGTCGAGCACGGTATTGCCAGTGCTTTCCATCAGATTGTCGTCTCTGGGTTTAACGCCATCCATCAGCAGTTTGCTGAAATCCTGGACATGATTACCGCGAGGAAGCTTCCTAGATTCCCGCAACATCCGGTGACGCCTGGGTACCGGAATCGCGGTGGCTTCTAAAATCGAAGCTAGCGGGCTCGGAGCAGAGCGTTCTCGAGAAGCAGTTGAAGACGAGCGGCGAGCCGTTTTAGTTGCTCTCGGGGTCCTCGGCGGGTCTTTTTCAGTTGACACCAGGGAGGTTCGAGATGCACGTTTCGGGGGGATGACGACAGGTCTCGTTTGCATCACGGAAAGATCCTCCTTATCGGGGAGATCGAGTGTTGGGTGGATGTTTTGCGCCGCGACGGAATCTACCGCAGGCTGGGTCGCGGGATATTTCTCTCCATGTTGACGAGTGAGCTTGGGGGAGGGAGCCGAGCTGAAGAGAAACGCGCGAGGAACCATCATGTTTACCGATTGTCAAGGCCGGCGCGCAGTTGTACAATGATAAGGCGTCCCAAGCCTGAAGAGGCACTCTGGTCGAGGGTCTGAACGAGATACATGGATAGGAGGGAGAGGAAGAGAGGATAAGAAGCGACCACAAGGGGGCGACTCCCTCCAGGAGTGGGATTTGGACTTAAATGGATCGGTCAAGTGGTGGTGAGTTGGCAAAGGAGAAGGGTGGGAACGTCAGCCAAAGGGGATGGAACTTGACCGCTCCGGGAAACGTATGCAGGCACGCGACTAGCCGAGAGAGGGAGGGAGGTGACACCCGCTGGGATGCGGTGGAAGAGGGATGCTTTTGAAGGCAAAAGAATAATAAATAAAGGGAGGAGTCTGTGTAACGCTGGCGGAGAACAAGGAGGAGGGAGATCTAGGGAGATCTGGGGAGAGAAGACCAGCAGAAAAGCGAAGTCGTGACCTCAAGAGCGATGAATCCGGCAGTGCGATAAGGTAATCCGCTTTTATCGACTGGTCAGGCGCCCGTTACCGCCCCGCCGGGTCCGACGGTAATCCTGATACGCGGTGTTTGTTCGGTTTGCAGAGGTTTCGATAAGGAAATTACCAGATATTACGCAGATGCCGACATCCGGAACAGCAGCAATACCTAGTGGTATCGTCCCGGTCAGTTTGTTTCTCCACCCACCGAATGTTCCATTTCTGCAGTGTTACGTAAGGCCCACTGTGTCTGCCCAACCACCCAGTCAGCCGTGAAACAAGACTTTCTGGATTTTTCAGGCATTGACTTTGTTTGTGTGGAAGATTGATACTTGAGTTCAGTTGGGATTCTAACTTTTCGATCCGATCGTTGACCGGTACCTGCATGTTGTTTGCCGGTTTTGGGTTTATCAAAAAGCCTTCATTAACTAAAGAATATATACTCGTGTACGGAGTACGCCGTAGGGTTGGGAGATAAGGAGACTCTGCATGCCTGGGTCTCGGCAATGTGATATCTTCCCCACCTATGAAGTGCCAATTCTTCTATATAGACTCTGTAAGTTGTCCTGTTTGTCTGGGCATAGCATGTACGCCATATATCGGAGTAACAAAGGTCACGGGCTATGGCTGGTTAAATCGCACCACGGCGCAATCCGGAGAACAACCATGGTTCTTCGTCTGTCAGAGGGCTCGAAACCAAAAAGCAAACATGTCGGTCGGTTTAATGTCGGGTGTTGCGGTTAAAAGGGCCAAACCGTCAGCCGCACCACCGTCTGCAAGGACTGAATGCCGTCTAGAGTACGTAGGTACATGGTTTTGAGGATCAATGGAACTACCTAGTGACGGAGTAATCGGTCTATTATTCCAGTACTGAGCAGTAGACTGTATACGCGATGGACCTATAGTTAACCAACTAGTTAAACATAGTTAAGATGACTTCACATTAGTCAGCATCCCGCTCTCGCTAACCAAGTTAACTACAGTGTACGTAGTTATCGGTGGCCGCAGACTCGATTCGGATGAACCACCAGCCATCCATCATCCGTCTGGGACTCTCACAGAAGGCCTCGCGGCTGCTGAAATCTTATCGTGCCTTAGTCCCTCCCCTCCTTCTTGTTCACCTGCATCTCCTGTCAGATCTTCGCTTCCTTATCATCGCCCACTGACAAGCGAGCGCCTCCATCCCATCTGCACTCCCGATCCCGAATGATTACTCTTCCCCGCTCCCCATCAGCGGCTCCTTCGCCTCCACTTGCGGGTCATTGACGTCTCTGAATGTGAACCGTGTGATCACTCTGTGCGATCCGACTTCGATTCCGCCATCGGTGAGTCTCCTTCGCCTGTCCGTGTGGCCTAGGTCAATTGCGGCTTTCGTGATTCGTCCATTCGTGCGGAACGCCCACCGGGCTGATGCAAGAGCTCCCTATCCTAAGGGCCTCGTCTAGGTTTGCGCCTATGTGGCTAATTGATTTCCTTCGACCTCAAGCCTGTTAGCGCATCCATCTACATGCACCAGCTATTGTGATTTGCGCCTCGTCTGCCGTCTCAAGCATTGGCGCTCGTCCCTCAGATCTGCCTTCGCACTGTCGAGTAAAGGACCGAACATTCCCACTTCTGATAAGCATGCTTCTGTCGGATTCCATGCTTTCCTGTCGCCCTGCTGAGTGGACTTGACAAGGGAGGCAGACTCCGCGGAGAAATCCCCTGAGATGGACCAGGAACCTGTCTCGAAAGGCTCTCAAGGGAAAGCCTCGACAAGGACTCAAGCGATGAACGCAGACAGCGGTCCCACCTCTAAAAGGCGATGCGTTAGCACCGCTTGCATCGCTTGTCGCCGAAGAAAATCAAAGGTAATGCACGCCTGTTCCCCAGTACCTCATCCAAGATTAACCGTCGTCTTCAGTGCGACGGGAATTTACCAAGTTGCGCAGCCTGTTCTTCCGTTTACCATACAACATGTACGTCACTGCCACCATGCAAACTTGGCGAAGGATCAGTTTTAACATGATCTTTAGGCGTTTACGACCCGAACTCGGATCATCGCCGGAAAGGGGTGTACAAGAAGGATACAGACACTTTGAGAACCAAAAACACAACTTTGTTGACCCTGATACAAGCCATTCTTAACTATGAGGAAGAGGATGCCTTTGAATTGGTCCGACAGATTCGATCTTGTGATAGTTTGGAGGAGGTCGCCCAATCCATATTGGGAGAAGGGAAAGATCCCGCAGGCTCTACGACGGAGATAATGCCGAGCATCGAAGGTGGTGCTGAAGCAGACCAATTTGAGTCTGAACTGGCCGGGAAGATGAGCGAACTTGTGCTAGATGGCTCCCGCAAGTTCATCGGTGGCACCTCTAACCTCATCTTTCTGCCTCCTGGGTCGGAACTGAATGAGTTCAACCCGACAGACAGCAGACATGATACGAACCCGGCAAATGAACGATGCATCACACGATGGACGCAGGTGACCGATGACGAGCAATTGATAAGCCATTTGATGACGATGTATTTTACGTGGCACTATCCCTTTTTCACCACCCTCTCGAAGGAACTCTTCTATCGCGACTACGTCCGTGGGGTGTCGAGCCAATACTGCTCGTCCTTGTTGGTCAACGCAATGCTAGCCCTGGGTTGTCATTTCAGTGCCTGGGATGGGGCTAGGGAAGACCCCAGGAACTCCGCCACGGCCGGAAACCATTTTTTTAAGGAAGCGAGAAGACTAGTCCTTGAGAACGATGAGCACCTGAATGCTAAACTCTGCACCGTCCAAGCCCTCGCTCTCATGTCTGTGCGAGAAGCCGGCTGTGGCCGTGAAGGCAAGGGCTGGGTGTACAGCGGGATGAGTTTCCGCATGGCTCTGGATCTCGGACTGAATGTCGATTCCACCAGTCTCGGGACGCGCAATCTAGATGAAGCGGAGGTGGACGCCCGCCGGGTCACTTTCTGGGGGTGTTTCCTGTTCGACAAGTTTGTTATCCCTTGCCACCACAGCATCTGTAGCTTGTTTCTGACTTTTGTGCAGGTGTTGGTCGAATTATCTTGGTCGACAGCCTCAACTTCCAACTGCTAATGTCAGTGTGCCAAAGATTGATGTCTTGCCTAATGAAGACGCCGAACTGTGGTCTCCTTACACAGATACCGGTGTGATCCGGGAGAACACACAAGCATCACGGACTCGAACGGTGGCCTTGCAGCTTTCAAAATTATGCGAAATCAGCGGCGATCTGATAATGTTTTTCTATGACCCGGCCCCGAAAGAGAGGCCCCTTTCCAAGCAAGCTGAACTGAAGAAACTGAGCGAAATCCATACAAGGCTGGAGGCTTGGAAGAGAGATTTGCCGAAGGAACTCGAGCCGAAGGAAGGCCAACTCCCTCCGGCCCTTCTCATGCAGTTAGTGGAATGACTGATGCCCAATACATCGGGATGGAGACTAACATCATATCTTTTGTAGCATGTTCTACCAGCTCCTATTTATCCACCTGTATCGCCCTTTTCTAAAATACAACAAAACGAGCACTCCTCTCCCTCACCATGTGTCCCCGCGGAAGCTGTGCACTCAAGCTGCGTCCACCATCTCGAAATACCTCCGTGTTTATAAACGCACGTATGGGTTCAAGCAAATATGCAATGTCGTGGTCTATATGGCACATACCGCCTGCACCATTCACCTCCTCAATCTACCCGAAAAGAACGCCCAAAGGGATGTGGTCCATTGCCTGCGTCACCTAGATGAAATGGGCGATAGTTGGCTTTGCGCTCGACGAACACTCCGCATTCTCGAGATTTCCGCCAACAAATGGCAGGTCGCTCTGCCGGGCGAGGCCGCGACTATTTTTGAACAGACGCAGGTGAAATGGGGCTCCTGGGGTTCGTGGGACCTGTCGTCGTCTCCAGGCTCTACCGAATCCTCTCCACCTGGCGCTGCCCCACAGTCAGCCAATGTTGCGAGCAACTTTTCATCCCCGACGAGGGTCCTCCCTACTGTAGAGCAGGGTATTGTACTTGACGGTCCTTCGGCCCCTATTGCACCGATGCGAACTCAGTATCCAGTCGGGATGTCCGTCCTAGCCCCTGTGTCTTTGCACGGTGCGTCACGTCCCCTAAGGGCCCAACTGATGCATAATGAGGCTCAATTACCGGAGCCGACCTATCTGAGGCCGGTGAACCATCCTTACAATGCGTTTGGTTCCGTCCCGCTGGCACAGTATGCCTCATGGTATAACGCCAATGAGCAGCAAGGCCCCGTGGGCTCTACCCAGACTTTGAGCCGTAGTACAACCTCATCTCCTATGACTGGGTTCCATACGCCGGAGAACTTGGTCGAAGAGAGTCAAGACTGGTGGTCCCGTGACCCGAACGCGCTGAATATCGGGGCAACAAGCTGGGGCCCTGGATGGGACCCGGGAATTCCTGGTGCATCTTACCAGAATGATGTCACCGCCATGGGCCAGGCCCCAGGTCCCAATACCTCCCAACCATTACAAACCACTCGATCTGGAATGATGCAGCCCGGCCAAGCTTCAAATACATATGACAACAGCATGTTGTTTTCTGGGAATTATCAGCAACAATAAAGGCAGGGATATAATTTAGGAGTGCCGCATGTATTGTACTGACTACATGAGTTGACATGATTATAATGACTGGACGGCTTTTGGACTTTATGTGACAACCTTGAAGACCTTTGAGGCATCAGGCAGAAGTCGAATATAGAAACTATGTGCAATGACTCGGTCCGCTGATATGAAATGGATTAGGCAGTCGTTTTTGCTTTCTCTAAAGCTGTACCTAGAGTCCTCTTATACCTATAATGTAGCCTAAAAAGTCTGTATTTGGATCATACTATAGCGTAGCCAACATGGATGTAATTGACGAAATATTACAGAATAAGGTCTGACCCAGAAAAAGCCACCTTTTTATAGGCATCAAATCTACGAAAACTATTATATATAATCAACGTAAGACCGGATTACCAGGCTCACTGGCACAAGAATAGGTGGTGCTTTCTACTCCCCCTGCCTCCTACCTAACTAGTATATGGTACTAGTTTGCGTTGTTGTTCAAATATAGATATTATCTAGACGCCAGTTACTGCATCCATGGCTCATTTCGGACGTATGTAGTCAGTCATATTGCAGTTCTTAAAGACCACTTAGGCAGAACCCAGAATCGCTAAGGTTTATAGATTTAGAAACAATGGAAATCCTAACATGAATGGACACGCTTCATTCAGGTTGCTCATCAATCGACATCCTGCAAAGGAGAAAACGACCCCAGAATTGGCCCCAGAGAGGGTAATGGAAGGATACGCCACATAAGTAATAGTCGGTGAGCTTACAGTAGAAGAAATGCACAGACTGGCCTATATAATAATAGAAATTGGACAGAGATGAAGCGAAAATGTGCGACAATGGTATCACTACAAGGTGAACTGCGTTAGAATCCGCAAGTCTCATATCAGTTGCGCAAGATGGGACACTCACCAGGAAATAATCAGCAACTGGTTTCTTCGCCGGCATACCCCTTGTATCCTGCGCTGCAGCCTCGAATACACGGTACCGTCTTCCAGGGTTCCGGACGCCCGGCATGTTGCCGGTTAACACCCCGTTGCTCCGTCCGTAGTCTCCATTACTCCTGGCCACTGTTACACCGCCACTGGTATCCTCACCCAGCTCCAGAATGGCGGCCACATTCCCACATCGGTAGCAGTAGTTGGGGGCTGACCAGACCGTGACGATCCCGCCGTCAAACATCTCCTTGTAGCCCTCCATCACGAGTTGATGGGCCCGCGCAATCAGCGAGAGATCATTCTTGTAGTTGAATTGCTTGACGATGTCCCCACCGAATAGGAACCCCGCACCACGGGGACTCAAACCCCAGCCGTCGATGTCATCCGGGTCTGACCATAGTAAGTCGCACATGGCGCCTTCATGCGGCACCTCCTGTTTCCGGTCAATCAGGCGGATCTTGTCGACCGTGTCGATGAGCGGCGACAGACCGCCATGAACACAAAGAACAGCCCCTGTTCGGCTTGCTGAGCTACCGGCTCCGTCCCCCGACGCGCCAGTTCCGGGGGGACCGGATCTTCCGGGAGATTGGCCCGGCGTTGCGGAGATGTCTCTGGAGGGTGAGATGTTCCTTGATGACGCTCGCTGCCGGTAGGTGCTCATGGTCACCTCCCCTCGGGAGTTGAGGACCTCAATCTCCAGTTCGGAGTCGTCCATCGGCATTGAGGACTGGGTCGCATCGCTCAGGATGGGACCGGTGGGCTCAAGTTCGGAGCTTGCGCCGAGGACGAGGGCCCCCAGCGCGAGGTAATCGAAGACCTCGCAGCAGTATCGCCACACGTTGGCGCTTCCATATTTCCGAATGCACTCGTCGTAGAAGCCGTAGACGGTTGTGATCTGACGGGATTCATGGTTGCCACGGATTAGGGTGATGCGGTCGGGGTAGCGGACTTTTAGGCAGAGAAGGAGGAGGAACGACTCCAATGAATAGAACCCACGATCGACAAAATCACCCATAAAGAGGTAATTGGTGTCCGGGACGTCACCGCCGACGCGGAAGAGCTCCATAAGGTCGTGGAACTGGCCGTGGATGTCACCGCATATTGTGATGGGAGCATCCACACAGACGACGTTCCCTTCCTCGATGAGAATCTCCCGCGCTTTATAGCATAATTCTCGGACTTGCGTTTCGGGGATCAAGCGGCAGGCGCGTAATTGCGCGATCGCTCTGCGCGGGAGATAAGAGTCAGCAGTGGACGCGACGGCTCACGTGTACAGCCAGACATTACCTGTCAAGATCACTCATCGCGTGGGGAGCAATATGAACCAGGATGAGAAGCTAGTTCAGAGCTAAAAAGAGAGGATAGCGGAGCGGTCGGGGCTTGTCGGGTGAAAGAATGGGGGGAGGGGACAGAGGAGGGGGGAAGACAGTTGGATCTCGATCGCGCCTGGAGAGACCCAGGAAGGAGTGAAACGAAAGACGGCTATGTGTATTGGAACGAGGCGATCATTTTTCCTCGAGAGGGAGAGAACCCGGGAGAAAAGAGGGGGATGGAGGATGGGAGAACAGTTGTGTAGATGGAGAGGAGGAGATGGAGATGGAGAGGTTCTTTTCGGCGGCGGCTGCTGCTGCTGCCAGTTCAGGTTGGGTTGAGTCCGCAAAAGCCAATCACCGCGGCGGGCGATAAGATTAGATCTGATCGCCAAGGCTCTTCCGAATTCTTCCCAACGCGGACCTCGCCCGTCTCTCCGTGTGCGCTGATGATGGCCTAGGTTGCTGCGCCGGTCTCTGCGCCTTTCCTCGCTGTGCCTTTCTCTTTCACGGGCGTTCGTGCTGTCGCTTCAAGGTACGCATTGTCTTCTCCTTCATCCAGATCTATCCCTTCGCTCTGAGCTTCGCTGACCCGTCCACTTCCGTCAGCGGAAAACGTCCTTCAATGTCCATCCCTTAACGTCTACCTCTCTCTTCTCCCTCCGAGTCATTCTTACATATACGCTACAATGCCGCCTCATCTACATCCTCGGTCACGATCGACCTCGTCCCTGTTCGCGGGTACTCTTCTCGCATCTCTCCTCGTCGTTGGCATCCCGCATCTCTTCCCTTGTCCCGCTCCGCGTCGCACATTAGCCGATTCTGAAATGATCATCACGGCGGATGGTCAGCAAATCCAACGGGTTCGGAGGAGGAGGAGAAAGGAGGCAGATATGCCCAACCTCCAAGGCAATGCCCTCCCCCGGACGCCAGAAGCTTCGGACGAAGAAGTATCCACGTTTCTCCAATTGGAAGAAGAGGCTGAGAAGTTTGCCCAGACGGGGAGAGAATGTCCCGTCCCGAAACCAAAAGGTGTGCTGGGCGAGTTACTGGGCTTTGGGAAAGATTCTCGAGGCCACCAATACCCAGGACTGGTAACCGGAAGTGGGCGACCGGAAGTATCCCATCAGGACAACTCATGAAGCTGGAGCTGGAATTGGCTTGGTTACGTGAGAGCATACCATGGAACAAACTATTGGATCTTTTTGTGTGCTTTTGTTTCTTTCTCGCTACGGTTTGGATACAGTCGGACGGAGGTTTGTACCGTCAGCTGGGGACACACAAGCCCGAAGCTGGCAATATACCCATGTACACATAGTGTAACAGCAACCATAATACGGATGGAATGATATATAGACCAAAAGAACACGAGTTGCGGCGATTGTGATGCGACGTAATTGACACACCGTAAACCGGAGGTGGCCACTAAGCCGGAAAAGGCCGAATGTCATTGGCTAGCGGGCCTGAGGCCACATTCATGCATCAGCGGCCCATTCATGGATGTCTCGAAACACTTCTACCCATCATCAGCCACGATGGACTTGAAGCGCTGGGTCTGCGATTTATCTCAAAACCCGAAACATACCAGATGGATCGCCCCACTGTTGGTGTTGGGCGACGCCTTTCTCTGCGCCCTGATCATCTGGAAGATTCCCTGTAAGCATCAACCATGTACTCCAATACTTTCCGAAGCACTAATCAAGAGGACGACGCGTTTCTGCAGATACTGAAATAGATTGGACAACATACATGCAACAGATATCATTGTATCTGTCTGGTGAGCGCGACTATACCGCCATCAAGGGCTCCACGGGGCCCCTCGTGTATCCTGCCGCCCATGTGTACAGCTATGCAGGACTCTATCACTTGACTGCTGGCGGCCATGATATCCACCTTGGCCAGATCCTGTTCGCAATTCTCTACCTTGCAACGCTGGCAATGGTGATTTCTTGTTACAGACAATCGGGGGCTCCACCGTATCTTCTTCCGTTGCTGGTCTTGTCGAAACGGCTCCATAGTATTTATGTTCTCCGTCTTTTCAATGATGGCCTCGCGGCCTTCGCCATGTGGACGGCGATCTTGCTGTTCCAATACCGGAAATGGAGCGCCGCTGTCATCGTGTGGTCTACGGGGGTAGCAATCAAAATGACGCTCTTACTTCTTGCCCCTGCGATTGCAGTGATTACCGTCCTTAGTCTATCGTTAATGCCCAGCATCCGTCTTGGGATTCTAGCACTACTAGTTCAGGTACAACCTAACCTCGACGCATCCTATCTCCCTACGAAACCTCGCCGACTAACAAAAGCCCAGGTGTTACTAGCAATCCCGTTTCTGCAGGCCAATCCTATCGGATATGTTTCGCGGGCTTTCGAGTTGACCAGACAGTTCATGTTTAAATGGACAGTCAATTGGAGATTCGTTGGGGAAGAAGTGTTCCTGTCTACACAATTTTCTCTAGGCCTGCTAGCTTTGCATGTTTCCCTTTTAGGGATATTCGTTGCAGCGGCGTGGTTAAAGCCAACAGGGCCCAACCTGACCGACTTCCTCCAGAACATCATTCAAGGGCGCCATCGCTGCGTGCCACTCTCCAAGTCGTTCACCATGACTGCACTGTTGACATCCCTCGCCATCGGGCTGCTCTGCGCAAGGTCCCTCCATTATCAATTCTTCGCCTATCTTTCTTGGGCCACCCCGTTCCTCCTGTGGCGCGCCGGTTTTCATCCAGTCCTCATATATGCGCTATGGGCGCTGCAAGAATGGGCTTGGAACGTATATCCTAGCACCGATCAGAGTTCTCTGGTGGTGGTCTTCTCACTCTGTGCCCAGGTCTTCGGCGTGCTTGCAAACAGGTCGCACGCATATGAGAACAAGCGCGGCAAGCACAGCGGGAAAGAGCACGTCCAATAAAAGGGGCCACTCCCCTCTCTGCAGGTAGATTTTTTTTTAGCACAATGAGCAGGATAATGGATTCACTGTAAAGCATCTCCAGTCGACGAGTTGAGAACCAGCTCCCAGAAGTGGGGCGCCCCGTACACGATGCGAGCAAGCCCGAAAGTTTGAATCACGCATCTGACTCGTCTGAGGGAGGCATCTTCCCAACGTTGGAATCAGACTCATCGTCCGATTCCAGCACTGCGGTTTGTCTAACAAACTCCTTCGGCCTGCGGTTGTAAGCGGGCTGTTGTCAAAGGAGGGAAGAAAAAGCCACAAGGTTACGCACCAGAACGGAGCTTTCCGCCATGCTTTTTCGTCACGAACAATGTTCACGATCTCACCAGCGAGCTTGTTGTCCCTTTCCGGAAGCGCATTGGTATCAATGACAACGTAGGAACCACGCTTCATCCAGATGGTGGAACGAAAGCGAGACGGCAGTTCGACCAGAACGGATTCCTTCGAAGGTAGTTCGACGAAATAGTTATTGCTCCCGGCCGCCTTGATTACCCGAGCGATTTGCTGTCCTTGTTGAAGCTCCTCTGGGGGAAAGAGGGTCTCTTCCGCAGTAGCCAGGACTTTACGCCGGGGAGGTCCCATGATTCTGTAGATGCAGGACGCGTGACAGTTCACGTGCTGATGGGATTATTTAGAGGTCAGAATTTCCTGTGATGAAACATGCAACCGGCTTTGGCAGGATGTCGAAGGAATGGATGGTTGTGGTAGGTTGTATTTTTTCCAGAGTGTGGTGTTGAGGAAGATTTTTTACATTACATTACCCGCCCATCCTAGCCTGGGAAGCGTTACTTTAGCTGGACTATACCTCAAGACAAACTTGTCTATTATTGCATGGTTATCCCTATTAATATGCCAAAATCCGTTAGCAAGCAAGATATGTCCCGTCTGTTAATGGCAGTACTTCTGAGATGCGTTTATGTCCTCCTATCTCTCACGTGATTTATACTGACTGGTTGGTCCGCTTATGGCGGGTCCGAATTGTAACCAGTATGAGACAACAGCAGTTGTTCAACCTGACCAACCCATGGGGTAATTCTCCGGATCCCTAATTGCCTACCTAGTTTGGGCTATTTCCACACGCCGCAGAACGCCGACGGCTGGTGGAGCACCTTTGAATGGCTCTCCGGTCATGACCACGTTCTGCTCCTCTGATATGACAGAATTTTCATCGCTGGATCGTTCTGAGGACCCCAGTCCACTGCGATTGGACCACGGAATCCAGTTTCCTACAGTTGTTGCAGATCGAGTAGTGTCTCTGTCCCTTAGGTATTAATCTCTCCCGCCCATAGTCGATGCTTAGAAATCGAGGAAGCCAAATCCCCGGGCGACCTAACAAGGTCTTGCTTCAGCTCGCATTCCTTTCTGTAGGTCTCGTCTCACTGCTTATGTCCAGTTTCCCTTGACACCATGTCCACGTCAACTTTCGGGGCCTTGGTCCAACTGGAGAGTCTGCCAGCAATCGCAAACCCTGCAGCGGCCGTACGCAAGGATAAGCAAGGCATTGCCCGCACACCTTCCGACTATGAACTCGAAGGCATACATCCCATCGCCGAGGCGTCCAGACCTGCAACTGGGACTCAGACGCCCTTTACGCCAGCTGGATTGGAGAATGCACCGCACACACCTGGGGACCAGGAAACGGCAGACGTCATTCACGCCCAGTCGAGCTTGTCACAGACCAAGTGGAGGCTACTTAGTGCTTGCCTGATGAATTTCGGAAATGGGTTAAACGACAGTGCCCCTGGAGCCTTGATTCCTTACATCGAGGAGGATTACAGCATTGGCTATGCTATCGTGTCTCTCATCTTCGTGACAAACGCTCTAGGATTTATCCTTGCGGCTCCTTGGACACACGCTCTGGAGGCAAAACTCGGCCGATCCAAAGCTTATGCATTATCCATGTGCTTGCTCGCGAGTGGATATGTGATCATTATTTGCAAGCCACCCTTCCCCGCAGTCGTCGCTAGCTTCTTCCTTCTAGGATTCGGAATGGCCCTGAACCTCGCTCTTAACAATGTTTTTTGCGCCAATCTTGTTAACGGCACCGCCGCATTGGGCTTTCTCCATGGTAGCTACGGAATCGGGGGCATTATGGGCCCACTTTTAGCGACGGCGATGGCTTCGAATGGGATCCGGTGGTCGCTCTATTACTGTATCAACCTGTCCCTTTCAGTCCTCAATCTGGCCGTTGGGGCTTGGACATTCCGAGGGTATGAGAAGGACCTGCCCGCGCAGTTGCTTAGCGCCCTCCAGCAGACAGCCTCCCGGCAAGACCATGGCCACCACGCCCCCAACAAGAAGCAATTGCTGAAACAAGCCGTCAAAAACAAGACGACGCTGCTTGGTGCACTGTTCATCTTCGCATACCAGGGCGCAGAGGTGTCGATCTCCGGGTGGGTGGTGTCGTTTCTGATCAGTTATCGGGACGGGGACCCGTCGCGTGTTGGGTACGTGAGCGCAGGGTTTTGGGCTGGCATTACCGCGGGGCGTTTCGTGCTTTCACATCCCGCCCACGTCTTGGGCGAGAAGCTCTCGGTGGTCATCCTGGTGATCGGATCCGCGGCATTCCAGCTCATGACCTGGCTGATTCCCAACGTCATCGGGGACGCCGTCGCTGTGGCTATTGTTGGCCTCCTGTTAGGGCCGGTGTACCCGTGTGCGACGGCTGTGTTCAGTAAGCTGCTGCCTCGGGCGGTGCAGGTATCGAGTTTGAGTTTTATCAGTGCAATGGGGAGTAGCGGGGGCGCGGTGTCGCCTTTTTTCACTGGGTTACTGGCCCAGAATGTGGGGACGTTCGTCCTGCATCCGATCTGCATCGGCCTTTACGGTGTAATGCTCATGGGCTGGGCCTGTCTGCCCAAAATCTCGAAGAGGTCGGACTAGAGAAGAGGGCCTTGTTGCATGGTTAGGTAGAGACCCGCGGGGCGAGTTTCAGGCCGAAATATCGTCTGGCTTGGGTTGCCTTAATTCAGTCGAATTGAATCCGGGTCACACTCCGATAGTAGGCTCCAAAAGGACGAGGTCTTATCTAAGTTTAAACGTCTAGTGCGAAAGATTACCCGTGCCTTATGGTGAACACAGGGGGAGTTTATCTGGTACGGAGAAAGGCTGTTCCCACGCCACATGACTCCCCGATGTGTGTATGTATCCCGCAAGGGGCCTTTCTCATACTCTGGTTTGGATTAGTTTCCTTCAGAATGATCTGATATTTTGTCCTAATTGCGAGAAGTGCATTCAAGGAGAAGTGTCTACTGCGCGGTGCTGTACGGAGTATGGTGATATCAATTGCTTGGTTGGGTTAGGACCCTCGTAGATCATTCTGTGGGAAAGTATAAAATGACTGGGAGTAGGAGGTTCCGAGGGTACTGGTTATGGGGTCATTTACATTTCGACTCTTCAGGTGTTTAGAAGAATTGAAAGGAAATTAGGTCTTTGATAAGAAGAAGAACAGGGATAACTGAGCTCTGACTGACGGGGTCGGTCCAGTCTTCTTATTAACCCTAGGCCTATCTTGAAATTACTGGAAGAGGGATGTCCTCACGCGGTGGAAGACGTAGGGCTGCACCCGATGTACTATGAGCTTTGTTCTCCTGTAGATGATGCCGCATGCACCAACTATATTTCACTACTTAGGTATACAATCAATTAGTTGAGGAGAAGGGTGTGGTAGTGAAGGTATCACGTAAAACAATGAAGTCCCTTAGCCACGCGTCAGGCCAGCCTCAGCTCTAAGTTGCCATGCCAAAGGGATGGAATGGATTCTTTAGGTGCTCTTCCACCACCTCATCCATATGCCCACGTTTGTCTTTCTTTCTCTTTCCCCCAGACTACAAACAAAAAAAATTTGCACTCTCTCAGGGAAGACGGTCTTCTCCCTCATTCACCTATTCCTTCTTGTTCTTTCTCCCTGCATAGTATATCAACCCTCCCCTGCCTCCAGCTGACATGCGAGCGATATTAACCCTCCTCATAGTGCCAATCAATCCACTCCGAGCCCTCCAACCATCGAAGACCTCTGCAAATCGACGATTCGAGACCCTTCAGCGAGTGACGACATACCTACCGAAGAGAATTCCCCCGACCCTTGACAAATCACTGGTCTTCTGCGGAAGGGAGAAAGCAATATCATCGTCATTCTTGTTGCGGGCGGTAAACCGTCTCCCGGGCGAAAACACAACACAACCCAACGGGTTCAACCTAAGGGGAAAAAGAAAAGCCCCCTTAACAAACTTCTGCGTTCCGCACTCTGTTTTTGTGTCCTTCTATTTTCCTCTCATTTTCGCCCCTCGTGGAGACCGAGATTGGCACGAGGGCGACCGACAAGCACGGGGTGATTTGTCTCACCATTTTCCGAGTGGCATTATTATTCAACCTTAAACGGTGACAGTTCCCGTTGCGATCGATCGATCCAGCTTTCCGCTTCCCCTCCTCTTCTCCTCCTCCTTCTCTTCCTCTTCCTGCAACTGTCAACAAGAGCCCCGCGACACCCTCTACTTTTCCCCCCTCCTCCACTTTCTTCCCCTCCCTTCTCCCCACGAGGTAATCTGATCGACTGCATTGCTTTGATCTCCGATCGCCTCTATTCCTGGGTGTTTTTAATTCCCTTCGTTCCGCCGCTGCGTCGGGTCTGATTCTTCCCCTCCCTCCCGTCCCCTTATCCGCACCCCCCGTTGTCGACCCGTCGTCGCTTCGCCTTCTTCGCACCATGGACGGTGACGACCTTATTGCCTCGGTCTACCGCAAGATCGAGCGGGAGAAGGCTCTCATCACCGCCGCTTCCAATATGCGACAGTCTACCGATAACCCCCTCGTACAACAGAGAGTCGATGCGAACATCCGCGATGGCCGAAAGAATATCGCCTACCTGGAGGAGAAGATGCGAGAACTCCAACTGCGTCGGATGGAACAGGATGGTGGTTCGCCAACGGAGAAGCGTCTGCCCCCTGGACCTGACGCCCCGGCCCCTCCTCCGAAGGATTACGGCCCGGGGAATGACCACGGTGATTACGGTGACGCCCATGGAGGAAACATGCCTTCCGGCGCTCCGTACAAGGACCCTCGGCCTTTTGCCCCCGTCCCCAAGGCCCGGCCGAATTTCACCAAGCTCGGTACGTTCTACCCCCCTCGCAATGAGTGTATGCCGAGAGAACTGACCGGTCCCGTCTGCTCCGCAGATTTGATCAAATATGATACCCCCTACCTCGGCCCCAAGATCCAGTTGATGTTGTCCCAACTCGAGTTCAAACTGAGCGTCGAGAAGCAGTACAAGGCCGGTATCGAAAAGATGGTCCGCCTATACCAAGACGAGGGCGACCGGAAGAGCCGCGCAGATGCCGAGGGCCGGCGGATTGAGAGTAACCAGAAGATCCAGCTGTTGAAGCAGGCCCTGAAGAGATACGAAGATCTCCACGTCGACATCGAATCCACAGATACCGCTGCTGATGACGGTATTGTTCATTCCCTTCCATTCTTGTCACCACCGGCCTGTAGCTAACGTCTTTTTCTACCCCTCCCATTAGATGAGAGTTTAAGCACTCCCAACCTGCGCAAACCCCTCACGGGTCTTCTGACCTTGCGTATCCATGCCGTAAGGGATGTAGATCACGCCGCCGGTTCCAGATTCTCCCGAGGACCCGAAACCTACGTCGTTCTGAAAGTCGAAGATACTGTCAAGGCCCGGACAAAGGCAACCCGCGCCGATAGATGGCAAGAAGAGACATTCAACATTGACATTGACAAAGCGAACGAGTTAGAGCTTACCGTATACGATAAATCGGGCGATAGACCTACCCCTATTGGAATGCTTTGGGTGCGCATCTCAGACATTGCCGAAGAGATGCGCCGCAAGAAGATCGAGACCGAGTTGAATGCCTCCGGTTGGGTGTCGGCGGATAAGATGGAAGCTGGAGGCACGCCGATGCGCCCTAATGCGGCTGGACCGATGGGCTCTACCCACGCTCCCGGGCCCGGAGGCCACCCTGGTGCTCCCGCCCAAGGCCAAGCCAATCTGCCTCCTGGCGCCGCACCTCCCGGAGGCCCTGTTATGATCGACTCCTGGTTCGCCCTGGAGCCTGTTGGTCGCATCTATCTGTCGTTGAGTTTCGGTAGGTGTCCCTTGCATGCACATCGCCCACCTTCCCGATAGGAAACTAACGCATCTTGCAGCCAAGCAAATGAAGGATCGGCGCCCGTTCGATGTCGGTTTGAACCGTCAAGGTGCGGTTCGACAGAAGAAGGAAGAGATTCACGAGAAGCAGGGCCACAAGTTCATCACCCAGCAATTTTACAACATCATGCGCTGTGCCCTTTGTGGTGATTTCTTGAAGTATGCGGCTGGTATGCAATGCGCCGATTGCAAGTATACTTGCCACCGCAAGTGCTATCCGAAGGTCGTCACCAAGTGTATCAGCAAGGCAAACTACGAAACGGATCCCGACGAGGAGAAAATCAATCACCGTATCCCCCACCGTTTCGAGGGGTTCGCCAACATCTCTGCCAATTGGTGCTGCCACTGCGGGTACCTACTTCCTTTCGGACGCAAGAGCGCCAAGCGGTGTTCAGGTAAATATTCCCCGGAGATAAGAAAGAAGAAAAAGCTGTTTACAACACATACTAACGTTCACCTTCCCTCTAGAATGTGGCCTCACCTGCCACGCCAACTGTACCCACCTTGTTCCTGATTTCTGCGGCATGTCTATGGAGGCTGCCAACCAGATCCTGGAAACCATTATTCGAGCGAAGAATCACAACAAATCTACTTCTGTTAGTTCTGGTCTCAGTGGCCGCACCCTTCGACCCGGCGGCCCCCCTCAACAAGCGCAAGATAACGCCGCTCTTGCCTATCCACAAAAACCTATCGAGGGTCCATACGGGGCACCTCAAAGGCAACCTTCTGCCGAAGCCGTGAGCGCCGCGACTAACTCGTATATGCCACCACAGTCTCCGACAGCCGCCCAGCGTCAACAGCTTCCTCCGAGAACGTCGTCGTCTTCAAGTCCGGCCGCCGCCGCCGCCGCCGCAGCGACAGGCATTCGTACACCTCAACAAGTGCCCGGTAGGTTTTCAACAATTCTTTTTGTCGGAGTATCCCGGTACTGACAGTTACACCCAAAGCCGACGCAACTCGTCCTGTGCAAACCCAAGCCCCACCCCCGCAACATGCCCACTACGATCCTGCTGCATATGCCTCGTACCAGCAGGCTATGCCACCTCCGCAGGCAGTGCAAAAAGTTGCATCTCCGTATGGTATGCCGCCGCAACAACAACCCGTGCCTGTCATGCAACAACAGGTTGCTGTCAAGGAAGAGGTCCCGCCACCTCAACCTAAGATCAGAATTGGCCTGGACCACTTCAACTTCTTGGCTGTCCTCGGTAAGGGTAACTTCGGCAAAGTCATGCTGGCAGAGACAAAGAGCACTAGGAAGCTTTATGCCATCAAGGTGCTGAAGAAGGAGTTCATCATCGAGCATGATGAAGTGGAGAGTACAAAGTCTGAGAAACGTGTCTTCCTGATCGCTAACAAGGAACGCCATCCGTTCCTTCTTAATCTCCATGCCTGTTTCCAGACCGAGACTCGCGTGTACTTCGTCATGGAATACATCAGCGGTGGTGATCTGATGTTGCACATTCAGCGTGGCCAGTTCGGCTTGAAACGAGCACAGTGAGTTTCCCAAATCGCTCCCCAGCTATAGTAATGAAAGAGTTAACACTAAGGAATTATGCAGGTTCTACGCTGCGGAAGTCCTGTTGGCCCTGAAGTACTTCCATGAGAATGGTGTCATCTACCGTGATCTGAAGTTGGATAACATTCTCCTGACTCTGGATGGACACATTAAGATTGCGGATTATGGTCTTTGCAAGGAGAACATGTGGTACGGTGCAACCACTAGCACCTTCTGTGGAACTCCCGAGTTTATGGCGCCTGAGGTTCGTGCTTGGTTACTTCCCTATTGGTGAACCGTTGCTGACCCATAATCAAAGATCTTGTTAGATAAGAAATACGGCCGGGCAGTCGACTGGTGGGCATTCGGTGTCTTGATTTACCAGATGCTGCTTCAACAGTCCCCCTTCCGTGGTGAGGATGAAGAAGAAATCTACGACGCCATTCTTGCGGATGAGCCCCTCTATCCTATCCATATGCCTAGGGATTCGGTTTCCATTCTGCAGAAACTCCTCACCCGCGAGCCTGAGCTGCGTCTTGGTTCCGGTCCCACGGATGCCCAGGAGGTGATGTCCCATGCATTCTTCAGGAATGTCAACTGGGATGACATCTACCACAAGCGCGTCCCGCCACCCTTCATGCCCTCCATCAGCAGCCCCACGGATACCAGCAATTTCGACCAAGAATTTACAAGCGTCACGCCAGTTCTCACACCTGTGCAGTCCGGTAAGAGCCTGATTGATGTCTCCTCTGGACGTGACCCAGCGACTAACTGCTTCTGTTATACAGTCCTCTCACAGGCTATGCAAGAAGAATTCCGCGGCTTTTCTTACACGGCCGACTTTGCTTAATGCGTTATGCTTCCACATCCATTTACTGATCTTTGGAATTACGAACCTGTTTACCCTCTTGATTGTTCCCAGTCGCCTTCTGTTCGTTTTCTTGCGCGGAAAATGCTTCTTAACATACCCATGAGAGTTTTGAGAGCCGGGATAAGCGCTGGTATGCTTTTGTGAGTGCAGAGGGAATGAATAGCTTGGACTCAGGGTACTCCTTTTAATATGTTTTTCTTCTTGTCTCCAGCATTTGTGGCTGATTTTATTCCCACGAGGCTTCCTTTCCCATTTCTGGGATGTAATTCTGTTTAACGTCCAGACAATCTGTTAATGTTGTATGACTGAATGGAAGAGCCGTTTATACTTGTTGTTCAACACATGGTTTAGTACATAGGTATGCAGGGCAGATGACTATCTCAACAAAACCGAGTGCCTTTCTGCGGATGATGAATCTCTGTAGGTCTGTCAACACTACACTGCCATGGTAGGCGTAAGTGAAGTGTGTGTAGTACTTCCCGGCTTGATGGGTCTCCTGTTTCTTTGTCTGATGACCACCACTGCTTCACCTGCATCCACTCGCCACCTCTGACTTCTCCCTGGATAGTTTCTGGCTTCATCTTTGTTCTGTTCCTCGTGCAGTTCTTTGTGTTTGGCCGCCACATATCCGAGGTCGTCAAGACGAAAATAGAACACGCCTCGTTAGGACGAGAGTCGAGAAAAGAAGCACATTCACTCTAACACAAAACAGGCGAGTGGTCATCGTTGGACTTGTGTAGGTCTTTCCTTCCTTACTATTCACTTTCCTTCCTCTCACTCCTTATATCAGGGACTTCAGGCTACTACTCTACCAGATATCACCTGCGATAACCTCTCTGTCACTCTCAACATTCATCACCGTCCACGAACAAAGAATTGGAATCTTCAGTCCCTCTTCAAGCCTTGCCGACTTTCGCAAAGATGCGGGGATCTCAATCATCCCAAGGCTCGCTATCTGGAGTCGATATCAAACGTCGATCCTCTCTCCTCAAGTCGACTCCTAAGAAGCGGAAATCCAATGATCCAGCATACGTTCCCATCAAGGACGAGGATAGTTCAGACGACGGCAATATAAATGCTCATCTCGGTTTCCGAACCCCCAAGCCTACGCTCCAGAAAAGAAAAGCCGTCTCTGATCCCGGTGGTACTCCAGAGACTAAAAAAAAATTGCCTCCATATACTCCAGAGGCCATCAAGAACACCATCCAGGTCACTCCTTCTTCCTACGGAGCCCCCAAGCGCACATCCAACACCATGCAACCGACCTTCAAGCATCCTCTTGCTGGCAGTCGTCCGGTGAAAAACACGCGTCGCGCTTCGTCAAAGCCTACAATCGTTTTATACTCGCCCAGCGCAGTTTCCAGCGACAGTGGTGAGACCACTGACAATGACCCGCTCAGTGCCATGAACCTAGGGGTGGGGAAAAAGAAGAGGGATGGAGAGGAGGATATGAACGCCTTCGTGCCAGATAACAGCGATGATGATAATGACGACCATTCTACGTTCCGCGTGTCGAAGAGTGAAAAGACAACCATCGTATTCGACTTCTCCTTGGAGAAAGCGAAACGCTGGGCAGAGGCAATCAACCTGCCCCAGGGAGTTTATAACTCAGAGGAGAGTGACCTCTTCTTTCGACTGGCGATGCGAGGATTTGAGCCTCTCGTCCCACGACAGTGGAAGTACGATTTCCCTACGCTTCCTGAATTGCTTTTCCCCTCACCCGAGGATGAATCAGGATCGCTTATCCGGGCGTTTAGAGGCTCTGAGTTCTATGGTAGGACGGGCCAATCTCTGCTATTTATTCCGCATTGCTAATAATGCAATTGTACAGGCATCAAGTCCCTAGCCCATCTGTTCTCCCTTGGAGGACGTGTGAGAGACTGCAGCATTCTAAGGATAAGACCGGAACCTTTGATCAAACGCTCCGTGGTGAGGTATATCCGCTGGGCTATTCGCGATGCGAAGCTACTTGTGGCAAAGAATTCAATCCCAGTACATGCTATCTATGATCAGAAGAAAGGCGAAACCACCCTGTCATCGGTGAAGAAGCTCAATCAACGCCTACAGCTCCTAGCCAGTCGGCACCGCAAAAGTCTCAACCCAGCATTTGCAGGTGCCCCGCCCAGTCCCCAGACCAGCGAGGGTAGTGGCACGAGCAGTGTCTCGGATGCTCATCCAAATTACCCGCTTCTTACCGGCTTTGTGATTTGCGGTCCCATCATTGCTATCCTGACCTTCGGCACGGATCCCGGGAGCGGAGGAGCCAACAACGATAGCAAATTCATTTCGCAGTTCGACCTGAGCGAAAGAGGCCAGGATGTGTGGAATTCTCTTGCCATCGCAATCACCACCATGCATATTCGGAGGACTATGATGCAGCTTTCTCAGGATGGTTTGGGGGGATTTAGTGAAGTTCAGCGGGACGATTCGCCTATTTCAGATGCCGATATTTAAGCTTGCATGCTTCATGCCTTAACTGTTGTCTCTTTCAAAGAAAAAAGCTTCCTAATGGCTTGTTGATTGTGCTTATTCTATTCTCTTCGCTGGTGTGGAGGCACTTCGCTGATTTTTGATATATATCTTACCATAACATGGTGATGATATGACAAGTGGGATGCAGAACCTTAATAATTGCATTAGCTATGGAATTCAAGTTCTTCCCCATAACTTGCACAATTTAACATAATATAGGTAGATAGGATTGGTATTACATGACAACCCACTCTACTATGTGTTCTATCGAACCTCAAACAAGTCACATGACCACACCGATAATGGACCATTTCCCCGCGGTTGGTTGGAACCTCTCTGTGCACCCAGTCTGTCTGGAAAACAAAACCCTACCATGGATGCCGCAGATGACAGAGAAGTCAAGCTCCAGCGTGCCTCGGGGGACTTGGTGAAGGAGTTCTCAGTAAAATTGCCTTCGTTGTTGTGGAAGCCAAGGACCGAGCAGGGAGCCTCCCGAGTCCCACGCAGACGGACCCAAGCTTCAAAGACCGAGAAGCTCGTGAGCCTTGTGAGTTTAGGATATCCTTTTCATCTACTTGCCTTACATCCGCTGGATAGTAGGCACGTCTTTCTTTTCATCTCAACAGAATGATAACCATATCCCCATAGTTAGAACCTTTTCAAGAATGGCCTCAATTGTTGGATCCACATCTGCAGGCCCTTCTGCCTCCTTTGGTTGATGCTTTCCTAGCATACCTGATTAGATATCGTGACCAGTACGCGTTGGGGGGTTCTCTGCAGCAAAGTTCAGCCTTGTATCCTTTGCCGCGCGCTGTTTGCAGACTTCTATATACCTTCTGCAAGGTACGCGGAGTCAAAGTTATAAGCCGGTTCCTCAACAATGAGCCAAAGTACCTCGATCCGTTCCTCCGAGCTTTCGTTGAATGGGATGCAGTAAGCTCAGAGCACACCGCAGAGCTTACGCCTGGGGATATTTCACAGCGACTTATCTGGGAGGAGCGCTATGTGATGTTGACATGGATTTCACACTTATTACTTGCACCATTTGACTTGGCATCTATGTCGTCAGACAATATCCCCATACCATACGACAACCTTCACCAACTCAAACCATTGCAAGACCAAACTCCAATGATCGCTAGATCTCTCCTATCATTGTCGCTAGCTTACGTCAATGTGTCGGGGAAAGAGCGCGAGGCTGCCACGGCGCTCCTTGCGCGGCTAATCCTGCGTAGAGATATGCAGGCTCTCGGGCTGCTACAAGACCTGACGGATTGGGCCTTTGCTGTTATACAGCCAATCGGGAATGTCGAACCGCCTTCGGTCTATACCTGCATTGGTGTACTCTCCTTTCTTGCGCGTTTGGGCGCTTCAGGCCAGGTCGAAGACTTTGCACCTCTAATCGTTCCAGTGTTTGAAAGAACCCTGCGCATTTTGCAGAGCCAGTCTGAAGTGTCGAAGGTTATCAGCTCGTCAGCGTTGGCTCGGAAGATGATCATCAAAATTCTGCGCACAGTTACGGTGATGGCCCTGGCACTTAGCGAACGAGAAGACTGTCCGTTGCCAGAAAACAAGGTCTCCTCTATTTTGGAGGACGCAATTGATCATTTTTTGGTTGCTCTCGCCGATAAAGATACCCCAGTGCGCTTTGCAGCGAGTAAATCGCTGAGTATCATAACATTGAAACTCGATCCGGAGATGGGTACCGAGGTGATCGAGGCTGTCACTGGATCCTTGGAGGAGAATATTTTATTCGAAAAGCGGGATGGTACCATCATCACGCCCTTGGAGGCTAGGGGCATTGGCTATGATACTCTGAAGCGGAACCTGAGTGCGGTTGATGCACAACGATGGCAGGGCTTGATACTCACCTTGGGACACCTCCTGTTCCGCCGTGCTCCCCCAACCCATCAACTTCCCAACGTCCTCCAACCCCTTATTTCCGGTCTCGATTTTGAACAAAGGTCCTCGACAGGGAGCTCCCTTGGCACGGGTGTACGCGATGCTTCGTGCTTTGGAATATGGGCACTTTCTCGCAAATACACGACGCAGGAGCTACTCGCCTTGACGCCACAGGCAATAAGCACATCAACGAACCAGCAAGGTGTTAGTGTTCATCAGATGTTGGCTACTGAACTTGTGTGTGCTGCATGTGTGGACCCATCGGGCAATATTCGGAGGGGGTCATCCGCTGCGCTGCAAGAACTAATCGGGCGCCATCCCAACACTATAATTGAAGGGATCCCACTTGTCCAAGTGGTAGACTACCATGCAGTTGCACGACGATCCAGAGCCATGATTGAAGTCGCAAAAGCAACGGCCTCCTTGAACGAGCATTACTGGGGCCCTCTCCTCGATTCGTTGATGCAATGGAGAGGGATCGGCTCCATAGACGCTGAGTCGCGCAGACAGGCTGCGACTGCAATAGGGATACTAAGTACGCAGGACTCCTACAGAACGTTGGGTATCGTCCTCAAACAGTTGCGTTACAAACTTGATACCCTTCCCCATAGTGACGTAGAAGCGAGACATGGTTGCTTCCTCGCTCTTTCTGCGACCGTGAATGCATTTACTGCTCTCCGATCTTCTTCCGGAGACATTGACGCCCCAGAGTGGGTGAAAGCGGCTGTCGAAGTCGATGAGCTCTGGGATATTTTTAATTCCCCTGCTGGGCCCACTAGAAACGACCTGACGCTGCAAATATCGAGACCTGACCTGACTGCTGAAGCGTCGTCATGTCTTATCGGCTCCCTATCGAAGTCGATTCACTGCCTTAGCAAGACTAGGGCCTCACGTCCAGCTCCGGATTTGCTTGAGAAGGCCTGCGAGACTCTGATGTTGTGTGTTTCAAGAGGTGAGGATGTTGCCATTGAGACATCGTCAAATGCAATTTCCGAACTCTTTCCCCTTTTATCAGTGGATATACGGGATCAGACAATCCAGGCTTGGCTTTCGCATATCCGCACGACTAGGAAGTTGCCTACCGGCCGAGGACAGATATCAGTTTTAGGTGCTATTTTCAAGAGCCTTGAACATGGCAGTAGCATGAAGCAGACCGTTGTTGAAGAATTATTTCTATGCACTGACCCAGACGAGCTGATCGAGAAGCGAGTGGTGGCCGTCAAGAGCTTGGCCACTGGGGTATTCCCTCATATAGGTAGGTTTGTGTGGTGTTTGGGGTGAACTGTTACTAAATGATTTGTAGATGTAACAGATGCTATTGCAAATCATCTAATATCGTTTCTGAACGACTACACGACCGACCGGCGTGGTGATATCGGGTCGTTGATCCGATTGGAAGCCATCCAAGCCGCAACGATAATCTTAGAGAAGAGTTCGGGATTCACCGCGCGGCGTACCCGCATACAGGACATCGTCGGTTGTCTTTGTCGGCTGTCTGCGGAGAAATTGGATAAAGTGCGTCTCAATGCTTGGGTGTGCCTGCAAGCATTTTGGGAGACAACCGACGACTTCCCGCAGTTACGAAGGTATACATTCCACAATGCTCAATATCAGAATATCTAAGCTTATTGAAACAGGAAATATGGACATTTCAGCCACGTATCCTCCACCGAGTATTTCGCTCAACTTCTAGAGCTTCAAGCCGTCGACTGGCTACGTCGACCCTTGTACCAGGGCTTCGCAACGTCTGCAGTTGCCGGGGCGGAGGGATTGATCCGTGCGTCGCGGTCTGCTCTGGTGCAGAGCATAAACAGTCATGAAGAAGCTGAGAGAGCGGCTATTGTATCTTCAATAATACAGGACCTTCTGGTTGTGTTGAATGACACCCTGCAAGATGACCGTTATGCTATACCTGTACTAGAGCTTGTGGCCTTTCTGCTAGACACATACGTGCATACTATTCCGGAAGGCTTTGAAGCAAGGTTGGTTTTTCATCCCATGGCTGTATGCTCTGCTGACACCGTCTTAGCCTCAAAAGATTATTCGTCCTTGCCCAAAAGGCACATTTCAAAACCTCCAATATGGCTCGACTTGAAGCAGCGATAAGGGTCTACGCACCGCTGTCTCGATTGCCACCCCTACAAGCAGACGTTCTGAAGAAAATGACGGCCATGCTCCTGCATCCTTTCCCAAGAGTATGCTTCCTTCTTGCTTCAAGAACCATGACAACTGACACATTTCAGGTTCGAAACTTCCTCGCGGACTACTTGTTTATGGAAACGGGATTGGATGTAGTGCGACACGAGGACTGGACGAAGCAGCCGAGGCAATTGAAGAGTCAGGTAGAGAGTGTGAGGGAAAGTCTAACCTGTAAATAAAGTAAAACTAGATTAAGACGAAACTTGACGTCGTATTTGGGTTTGGGGGAAATGGTGGAGGACAAAAAAGAAAATGCATCATCCGTGAATCGAACACGGGCCTCATCGATGGCAACGATGAATTCTACCACTAGACCAATGATGCTTGCATGGTATCAGGGTGCAATTTTTTAATACATAATGCAGTATTATCGGCTGAAACTCGAAGTCCCTCCATCTGCAACTTCCGTCTGGCCTCGCAGCCAGTCTGTCGCTTTGTTTCCCAGCTCCCCCAAGATTTCAACAAGGGCTCGGTGTCCCGACCATGGCGACCATGTCAGCTCCTCCTACCGAAATTCCTCCTAACCCAACGTAAGTACCAGTCTATTCCTCCCCGACAGTCCATTCCAAGTACCCCTCGCGCTGACTGGTTCATCTCCGCAGAGTCTATGTATGTTTCTTTCGACCTACGTCCTCCAATGCTCGTCGTGTACTGACCCTTCCTCCCCCACAGGTTCGCAACCTTGAAGAGCGCATTAAGGTTGATAACCTCAAAGAAGCCCTTTCTGAGATCTTCTCTGAATATGGCAACATCATCGAGATCGTCGCAAAGACCAATCTGAAGGCGAAAGGCCAGGCTTTCATTGTTTTTGACAGTGTCGACTCCGCCACTCGCGCCATTGACGAGATTAACGGATTCGAGCTCTTTGATAAGCCCATGGTGCTGGACTATGCGAAGACGCGCAGTGATGCAACTGTTCTCCGCGAAGGAGGAGACGAAGAATTAGAGGCTCATAAACGGAGACGGCTGGCTGAAAAGGGTTCGTCACAGCATCTTACCCACTTTCAACACCTGCATCTCGTATCACAGACGGTGCTACTGTTTACTGCTTTAACCTTCTGATTGCTAACCACCTCTGTTGGATAGAGCGTAAACAAGCCCACGAAGCTCTGGAAGCTCAGAAGAAGCTCAAACGTCCACCTGGCGCCCCCGATGCCGCCCGGCCCGCCAAAACCGCCAAAGGAGCTGGCCTCAAACCGACGAGTGGTGCAGCAGCAGCAGTCATTCCCGACGAGTACCTACCCCCCAACAAGATTCTGTTCCTGCGCGACCTGCCCGACAACGCCGACCAGGAGAGCCTTACTGCGGTGTTTGGCCGCTTCGAAGGCTTTCAGGAGGTCAGACTGGTGCCGGGAAGAAAGGGAATTGCGTTCGTCGAATACGAGAACGAATCGGGAGCTATCAGTGCGAAGGAGGCGACCTCGGGGATGCCGATGGGGGAGGCTGGAAAGCCAATTCGGGTTACATACCAGAGACAATAGCTCTAGATTCATGGTCTACTTGTTCTGGCGTTGGGGTGCGGCTTTTTATCTTTCTGTCTCGATATCTTATTGAAATCCGGGGAAACCCATACCGTGGCTTTCCGAGCCTTGTTCTTGTGCGCTTCGCATCGACACATGGCACGAGAGAAGACAATTGGGGAAAATGGCATTTGAATGATACCAACGTAACACAGCTATATGCGAAAAGGAGTATACTAGTTACAGGATAAAGCGAAGCATGGCACAAAACTAGAAAATAACATCCGCATCTTCTTGCTCTCCCAGCACATCGGGAGCGTCTGGAGTCTCCTCGACCTTCAGGGCACTCTTCTGCTCCGCAGCCTCCCGTTCCCGGGCAGCCAAGATCTCTGCATCTGCGGCGGCATTGTCTCGCTGTTTCTTTCCCGAGACCTTCTTGAGCCGATAAAACTCCTCCCTGTCAAGCTCGTCCAGCTCAGAGTTGATGTCTACTGAACGTTAGCTTCCAGAGGTAGTGGCTATGTGTGAGATGAGACTGACATTTGATAGTGTTCTCTGTCCGTGGAATGATAACGTGCTCACTGAGATTATGCGTTAGCCAACGGGGATGATGACCCCATATGACACTTGGCTTACATTGCGTTCACTAACATGAACGTTAGTAGAAGTAAGTAAATGAGGCGCGGCCAAAAACATACCTCGTCGGTTGACGACCTTGATAACCTCATCGAGGATAACAAATGCGGTCTAGACGTCCAAAATCAGTCGAGAACAGATCTGATTGTCGAGAGCCTTTCGTACCTGTAGACTCGCCAGTTCCACCAATGTCTCCACGGCTCGTGCATATGTCTCCCGACAGCGCTGAACCTGCTGACCTCCCTTTCCGAGTCCAGTCAATCCGAAGTCGTTAATGCCGTCTTCCGTGTAGCTCTCGAAATGAGGCAGAAAAACACCCGAGACGTTTTCCTGTTTGGCGCGCACGCGGAACCGGGCCTGCTTTGCCGATTCTTGGATTTGGTAGCCAATATCTCCGCCAACTGCGTAGCTGACCTCTGCCAAAGAGAAGGCAGCAATTTGCATCACACGGCCCATCTTTTGCTTCGCTTCATCAATACGTCGAGTAATCTCTGGTTGTTCATGTCAGTCGGGGGCAAAGGCGGGGACAGCGTTGACAGGAGTGTTGATCGCACGCACCTCGGAAGCGCCTATAGTGTATTGGAATTAGCATCGACGTCACAATTGCGGCCACAGAACAATACATACTTCGTCAAGGCCTCACTCTTTCTCTTCAACAAGCTGTGGCCCGTTTCAGCTCCTTTCAGCTTGCTCTTCATCAACCCCAGCGACTGGCGGGTCGGGAAGACCGCTTCACGGCCCTAAACAACAGGAGACACATAATTAGAAAAAGGGTATGTCGGGAAGTAGAAGGCAGCAGGACACATACTACGGCACCGGACATGGCTGATAGACCCCAGAAAACGGACGATCAACGAGAGACAGAGGCCACGATAGCACGGCAGCAGCACTAATACTTGGCCGCAATGACGATAAGGACGGACGGCCTTCTTACTTAGTTGCGGCGGGGAGCTTGGACCACTCACCGCCCGCATGACGGTCGCTGGTCACGTGCACATCACCCGACTTCATCTTCTGCAGGCTCTCTCCGGGCTTGTCTCTACGCGACGAGAGAGCTCTCCCGTTCATGCCAACCCCCATCCCCGTCTTATTCGTGCTGACCGCCTGAGCTGGTCTCGCTCGACTGAGTGGCGCAATGCCAGGGACGCTACTGCCCCCGAGATCCCACCGGCAACACGCCCAGATGGACCGAACGTCGGCCTCAGGGCCTGACCTCTACCTGATAGTGAGTCAATTCCCAGTTGCGCGAGGGAGTGCGCTACCTAACCGCTTTCTTACTTGTAGGCCGATCAGGATACTGTCTATGAACAGGACCTCTTTCGGGATCCTGGCAGTGTAAGGCCATGGCTTGCGTACATTGAATACAAGCAACAGCATGGCACGCTCTACGAACAAGCTTTTGTGAGTGTCCCTCATCTCCATCGATATGTGCTGTATGGAAATACTCATAATCTTTCTAGGTAATGGAGCGCGCGTGCAAACAGCTACCAAGGTCATACAAACTCTGGAAGATGGTTAGTAACTTCCCAGATTTCCACTCGTCCTGGGTGCTAACTTCTGTAATAGTACCTGGAATTCCGAACGAGTCATCTTCGCGGCCGCAATCCTACCATTTACCGGACGGAATATCATAAAGTGAATGCGCTCTTCGAACGTGCCCTCATCTTGCTTAACAAAATGCCCCGGATCTGGGAAATGTACCTTTCCTTCATGCTCCAACAGCCTCTTGTGACGCAAACACGGCGCACGTTTGACCGTGCCTTGCGAGCTTTGCCTGTCACACAACATAACCGGGTCTGGAAACTCTACAAGAGCTTTGCTCGCTCCGCGTCGGGCCAGACTGCCGTTAAGGTCTGGGCCCGTTATATGCAGATCCACCCCGAGAATGCCGAAGAGTATATCTCGCTTCTTATCGAGATGGGCCAGTATACGGAAGCTGTCAAGAAATACATGGGTATCCTCGACGACCCGCGCTTTCAGTCCAAAGAGGGAAAGAGTAATTTCCAACTGTGGACTGAGATGGTAGATCTGCTAGTCTCGAAGGCGAAGCAGATTGAAACTGGGCCCCAAGTTGGAATCGACGTCGATGCCATTCTCCGCAGTGGAATCGATCGTTTTGCTGATCAACGCGGCAAGTTGTGGGCTGGTTTGGCGACATACTGGATCACAAAGGGCAATTTTGAAAAGGCACGGGATGTGTTCGAAGAAGGCATTACAACCGTCATGACTGTCCGAGATTTCACCCTGATTTTCGATGCGTATGTCGAGTTTGAGGAGTCGATCATTGGCAGTTTGATGGAAGCGGCTGCCTTGCGTGCCGACAAGGGCCAGGCAGATGAAGATGCCGATTTCGATCTGGATCTTCGCATGCTGAGGTTCGAACAGCTTATGGATCGCCGGCCGTTCCTTGTCAACGACGTACTCCTAAGGCAGAACCCCCACAACGTCATTGAGTGGGAGAAGCGGGTGGCCCTTTGGGGTGATAACAGGTCTGAAATCGTGAATACGTACACCGCGGCTATTGCTGCAATCAGCCCCAAGAAGGCCCATGGAAAGTTTTCCGAACTGTGGATCAACTACGCCAAATTTTACGAAAGCGGTGGTGATCTCGACAGTGCTCGAGTCATCCTCGAAAAGGCCGTGAAAGTCCCTTTCAGGTCGGTTGCTGAACTCGCCGAAACGTGGTGTGAATGGGCGGAAATGGAGTTGCGCAGCGAGAATTTCGACAAGGCGGTGGGTATAATGGCAAAGGCAACGCAGGCGCCCAAGAAATCCTCCGTTGACTATTTCGACGAGAGTCTCTCACCCCAACAGCGAGTCCATAAAAGCTGGAAATTGTGGAGCTTCTACGTCGATCTGGTGGAGAGTGTTTCTACATTAGAAGAGACTAAGAAGGTTTATGAGCGAATCTTCGAATTGCGCATTGCAACTCCGCAGACCGTCGTCAACTATGCCAACCTACTGGAGGAACACAAGTATTTCGAGGACTCCTTCAAGGTCTACGAACGAGGACTCGATCTATTCAGCTACCCTGTTGCATTCGAACTCTGGAACCTGTATCTCACGAAGGCTGTGGATCGCAAGATTGGTATCGAGCGTCTGCGAGACCTCTTCGAACAGGCTCTGGACGGATGCCCCCCGAAGTTCGCAAAGCCCCTCTACCTCATGTACGGAAACTTGGAAGAGGAGCGTGGATTGGCGCGTCATGCCATGCGCATCTACGAACGTGCGACCCGCGCGGTATCAGACGAAGATCGGTTCGAAATGTTCGAGTTCTATATCACAAAGTCTGCCTCGAACTTCGGATTGACTTCCACGAGACCGATCTACGAGCGGGCTATCTCAGCACTTCCCGACCAAGAAGCCAAGGAAATGTGCCTCAAGTTCGCAGAGATGGAGCGACGACTCGGGGAGATTGATCGCGCGCGTGCCATCTATGGTCATGCTTCCCAGTTCTGCGACCCGCGCACCAATGCCGAGTTCTGGCAGAAATGGGAGGCATTTGAAGTCCAACACGGTAACGAAGATACCTTCAAGGAGATGCTTCGCATCAAGAGAAGTGTCCAAGCACAGTACAAGTATGTATCCCTTTGCATAGACCCTCTTGCACAATACCTAACATTACCTACAGTACCGACGTCAACTTCATCGCCTCCCAAGCGATTGCCCGCAGCCGACAACAAGCGGAGGGCGGAATGGAAGCCCACGAGGAAGGCGAGGAAGGATCAGCCGAGCGTGCAGACGCCATGGCTGCCCTGGAGCGACAAGCGCGTGCCCCGGTGGGTTTCGTTGCCGCCAGTACTGGACCGGAAGGTGGCAATCGACCTCCTCCTGCTGGCCAAGAGCCGCCGGCGACTGCTACCGTGAACCCTGATGCTATTGACCTCGATGATGACATGGATGCCGATTAAAGAACTTTCGATATTTTCCTAAGGGGAAGAACCCACGTCCCCCTTCTGTCGTATTTCTGGATAGTTTCGTCAACTTCCTTCGGAGGGAGAAAGCTGGCGCCTGAAATTCACATTCCTTTCGCCAACATGTGATGTTTCCCTTGTTTTTCACTGTTCCATCAACTCTCCTATCCAAAAGCCCATTGTCTTTCCTGCCCTAGGTGAGCTCCTAGCTCCGCCTCGGGTAAGGAAGTTGCACATGGATCTTCACTGCTGTACTATCTGTTCCTGCATCTCTTTTGTTCCATTATCCGTACTTGTGATCTGTGCGATACCTTTGTTTTTACTACCGGAGGCGTTTTATGTAGACGATTGATCGCTCCAATCTGGAGCTTGGCAGAACCTCGATTTCAATGCGCACGAGAAGACAAGTCATTCTGTATTGATGCCCTTTCTCGGCAAACTCCGTAGAAACAAACGTAGACACATGCAAAAAGGTATAGTAGCGGAAAAATGTACCTCCAGCAAGAACACCAGAAAAACGTAAGCACAGTCTCAACCTTCTAATGGCAAAAAGGACGAAAAGAGAGATGATGAGGAAATGTTTGCCCACAACCGTACGCTGCCTCGAAAACCCCGTTTTGTGCTTTCAGTGCTGCCTTCCAAAACAACTGTATTATATTTACATCTAATTGAAGAAAGGTGCCCACGCTGAGCTGACCGATTAAATCGAACAAGATGTCTGGTTCGTCGTCAAGTGCCCCTCTGCGGAGTTGGCACTATCACTACTATTGCTCTTTCTGTTCAGTCTGTACCGCTTCGGCCCCGGTTTCATTATCAGGAGCGGGAGATTCAGCAGGGCTTTGCTCCTTAGTGTTTGTGTCCTTGGCGGTATCGTTGGTCGATGGGGCGGGAGATGCAGTGGTCGAGGGTGGCACAGATTTCTCCGGCGGAGCTTCAGGGAAGATTTCCTTGAACAGATCAGGTAGGAACCGTTCCAAGCGTTTCTTGGTCTCGGTCCAGATCTTCTCCCTGCTGGGATCCTCCGATGCTGGTACCAAATGTCCGCCGTCGGCCATGACCAATAGAATGTTCTTGAGGCTTTCCGGAATGGCCTCCTCCTGAACAGCGCATTAGCAAATGGAAGAATGTGCTACTACTCATCAGGAAGTAACTTACCAGGCTGTCACCCTGACCGCTGTTCATCATCCGATCGAGTATGTCGAGAATCTTCAGCCACAGGTCCAGCATGCCGTCACTGTTCGGAAGCTGATCCAGGTAACGCAGGAAAATCTTGCATACTAAGGTGGCTGCCTGAACGCGAGTTTCGCTCATTCCAAGGGGGTCCGAATGGTAGACTTCTGGTTTCAACAGGCGTAGGACAAGTGGGAAGAGAACCTGTTCAAAGATGGCAGTCCATTCTTTGTTATCGGTTGAACGGATCTCAACTGAAAGGAGCGCTCGCTGTAAAGTGGAGACTGCATGGTGACGGATGTCTCTGCAGGGGTTGATGCATTGTGTGGTCAAAGAAAGAAACACGGGGGACCAGTAAGCAGACCAAGCTAGAATGACGGTAAAATCAGTATAGGAAGAGGCTATAATTGACTGGTGTTGGTACGGACCTTCGCTCTCTTCCAGGTGGGATTGTTTGATCAGAGTAGGGACTCGACCTGTCAACTGGTAAATAAGGCCGATCGCCTTTAGACCACGAGAAACTGTTTCATTTTCGCTTTTCATAAGGTCAGCATCAACTCTGTCCACGGAATTCGCTAGAGATGCACAGACCTTGTCTTGGGTGGCTTGACTCCTTTGGAACGTCGAGATTGGGCATCCCTCTGTCGCTCTTCAATATATCCGACGCTGGCTGCACTGATGAAATCATTTGCAAGGCTAACAGTCGACTCGTAGTTGTCTGCGGTAACAATCGGCGGAGAAGTGCCCACGACAGTCTGGAGTAGACTGAACACTAACGGAGATGCCTCCTTGTGTTGATGCAGTCTCTGCAGAATGGACCAGAAATCGGGGGAAATGGTCATCTCGTTTCGCAAAAGACCTTGGCTGGAGACGCAGCGCGTGAGACCCGTGACTACCGGAACCGCAACACTCTCCAAGATGTCTTGATCAAAACCAGATATACCATGCAAGACGACTGGCACTCTCATGAAGGGTTGCTCCTGGCAGAACGTCAGTAAAATAAGTAGGCGCCAAACGTGTGGTTCTCCTTACATGGCTCAGTCGTAGCAAGTTGAACAAATAATGGATAATACGCGACAACGCCAGGGAGTGAATATTCTTAGCATCCCGAATGAAGGCCTGCAAAGAAGCCAGCAGCCTCTCACCTAGCACCTCCAGAGTTCCTTGGTCACGGAGGGTAAGAATGGTCGCAAGCTCTAGGAGATACATCATTCCTGGGTCATAGGTGGATCGTTCAACATCTGCTTTGCCGTTCGATATTCTGGAGGCCGGTCGCTCGGGTTTCACAACAATAACCGCCGGGGCAGATTCTTCGGGCAAGAGGTCCAACAGAGCCTCCACAACCAATTTGACAGATGATGACGGAAGCGACCTGTGATGACAACCTGTTAATATTTTACTTGTCAATAAGCGACAAAGAGACACTTACTTGATATTCGTTAAGATATTATCAATCGAACACGCGGTGACACAGTCGACTGTGCAGAGAGTGTTGTCAAGTTCTTCGTCCGACGGCTCCGGGGGGTCATCAGCGGCATAGCTGGAGAGGTAGGAGGTAAAGGCGGATAAAAGGCCAGATTCATTCGCTTTAACATCACGGTCTACAATTTGTGATGGCGGCTGCAATGGAATCTGTGGTATGTCTAGCTCAGAATTAAGGTTAGAATTGAACGGGGGGACAAGGGAGTTAATGAACAAGTTCCGGAGGATCTGGACGATATGCTTCCAGCTATACTGGACCGTGCCTTCATTTCCAGCCAGGACCCTGAAGAGAACAACAGTGGCCAGCTGTGCCCTGAAATCTCTTCCGAACTTAACAGCCAGCTCGCTGACCATGACGCTTTTCTTGTCGGCCTGTACCTCTGTGTTGAGAGAGGTACTTGGGGGTTTGTCTGTTGCGAGAGTACTGATAGAAGCAAGACAGAACACAATGCGGTCAAACGCTTCTGTCAGACCGTAACGGGCAGCAATCTGAGCGCACTGATCAAATCCCATGACGACCCGAGAATACACCGCATCATCCGAAGCAGACATGAAGACATACGAAAGCGTTGCCACGACCGGTTTCCAGGTCGCTTCGAACATCTCCGCATCATAAATATTTGTTTCGCCCACAGAGAGCTCACCGGCCGTGGATGACTTCAGCAAGAGCTCGCGCCAGGCAAAGTCAAATGCGTGCTTGTTGTCATGCTCATCAGGCAAGATGATTTCGTTCTGCTTGATGGAGTCATAGATCTCCTGGAGAAATTCCGGAGCAAAATCTTGACCTGCGTTGACTCCTCGCAGATTCCTGGCAAAGTCGGTGCAGGACATGCGATTCTGGGACTTAATGTTGGGGTTGTAGAGCTCCGTATTAAGCATAATTATACCATAAGTCAGCACGAATAGCGCGTCCTTGTCAGCAACACCTGGGGGGTGCGCCTTTTGGATGAATTTGTCGCTGAATGTCGTAACGATCCGCTCAATCAAAGGGGACTCGCCAGGTAAACGGAAAGCCCCTAGGAGGTCTCGAAGGGCATCAACCACAGTTTTATTAGAGAAGTCGAAGAGATCGACAAAGGCATCCAGAAGGTGTTCGTTGGTTCGCTTTGAGATGAATTCGCCTAGAACCTTCTTCGACAAACGCGTTGTTCCTTTTAGAAACTTGGCGATCAAGACGGGGTCATTAGGATTCTCAATGATGCCGTGAGTTGCAAGATAGGCAATACCTGCCTTGGGGTCTTCATTGAACTTTTGAGCACCGTGAATTATGATCTTTTTCGTTTTTCGTTGGCTTCTTAATACTTCGTTCGACGGGAATCCATCGAATACAGGCTCGTCGTCAAGCCTGTCATATATGAATTGGACGTATCCCAAAAGTGCATCCAAGCACAATGGAGGAACATTAGTCGTGCTCCACGTGGCCGAATCTGGAAACGCATTTCTGGAAAGCAGTCCAATCATGTCCTCGCAGAGATCCGCACGATCCACCTCGCAGTCATAGTTAATGAAAAGCTCAACCATGAAGCTAGGGATACGCGACAGCACCCCAATGCTTTCAACCATCGCTTCCCGAGTTTCAGGTTTCCTCGACCCTCCTTCCAATCCCAGCTTCTGGCGATCCTTCACTGGGATGGGGGTGGACCGACCACTGTTGGACTGTGATGGAGGGGGTTTGACCAACTTGGGTGCTTGTGGTACGCCCGAATAGAGAGAGGGATCGATGCCCGGCTCTCTTGGTATCTCCACGCGGGGGTGGAGGCAGGCGACTAAATAGGAGAGATAGAGCTCCTGTTGGAGCTTCAAGACAGGACGGCACGTCAGAAGTAACGTGCCCGTAACTCGGAGCGAGCCTGTCAGAATGGCCATGTTTTCGGACCTGACCAGTTGGAAAAGATGTCGACAGAGGTCATTCTGGGCCAGGGCGGCCAGACTGGGGTGTCTAGAAATAGAGGGCCCAGCGACTTCCAGGGCCACATCGATGATCCTCAAGGCCATGACTCTCATCGGATCGGTATGCTGTCGGTTGTGAGGGTCCAAAAGGTCGATCAAAACCCGGAAGAGCTCCCGGATCGAGGGCAATGAATAGGGTTTCACTTCATCACCGAGGTCGTCTTGTGGGTTTGGGGGCGCGGCAACAGCGCTGCCGTTGGGCATCTGTTCAGAAGACCCTTCACCACTGCTGCGATCACGATCTGGGACAGCCGCATCTGAGCCCAGAGCGGACGGGTGCTGAGAAGCCACTGTATCTCCATCAACCGAAGGATCCATCTTGAAGTTGGTCGATTCACCGCCATCCTGGGTGGGATTTGAAGGGCTCGAGGGAGAAGGCTCCGGAATGTTCAGATGGGACAGCCGCATGAAGATCACCTGGCACATGTTGACCATGGCCATCTCGGCAGACCTCCGCAAAACCTCGGAGAGGCGCACCTGACAGCACATGCTGAGACCAGTCTCCATCATCTCACAAACGCTCTCATCCCCGAGGAGTTCCCCCTCAGGCCGGGACAACATGCCTTCCATCAACTTCAGGATCCTCAGGAGCACAATTTCGTCCGCGGCGGAATCACTGGCTTCGAAGCGGCAATGGGTGATGGCGGCGGATAACAGCTGCATGGCCATGGAGAGTCGGGGGGAATCCAGGCTGATGATGTTGTAGGCGAAGAACTTGGTCAACGCGACCAGGGCGAGGGAGGTAATACCGGCGGAGGTGGAAGAGGAGCGGATGACTTGAAGGAACGGATGGAGCAGGGCGGGAGCATCGAAAGATCTGATATCTTTACAGCCCTTCAGATCGCTTCGTAGACGGGTGAAGGCCGAGATTAACGGGTTGTCCTGCATGCTTTTGCCTTTCTTCCCCCTCAGGCCCCACCGATTGGCCAGGACATGGTCATCGTCCACGGTGGACATCCGGGACCGAGGACGGGGAGTGGTTGCACCATTACGCGGGCTAGGAGGAGCGGAGGTGTCCCGATCGTAAACCCGCGAGGCTGCACTGCCGCCCAGGATGGCCGAGACGGAGGAGTGAGCCCATCGGGCTTGTTTGCGCATAGCGGAGGTGACGGTGATACATTCTGTGGTGACCAAAGCGACGGGGTCAACGGCGATGGGTAGAGGGACGGAAGACATGGTGAAATGGAGAGAGAGGCCTGTGATCAAACGAATGACACGACTTGAGATTGCCCGACAGGGGAGGGCAACTTCAGATCATGACCTCGCCCTTCCAGAGGGACGGGAAAAGAGAGGAGGGGGAGGGAGAGGGTTTTGGTGGTGGTGGTTGAAGTAAGTAGTTCGGAGATGGGGAGTATGATTGGAAACACAACAGCTGGTCTTCTTTCCCCTCGGAGGTTAGGTCAGCTTCCCCATTTAGTTTAGCGGGGAGAATTCCCGAAGAGGCTTAGTGTGTGATCCCGTGATGTTCCCGATTGTTCAGTCATCCATGATTCTTCATCAGGATTCTGAGCTACATCCGTGGATAGATTATCTGATACTGGAATCTTCTGATATTCAGACAGCCTTGTCGAGAGATGGGGAGTCACTGGAGCAACTGTCATTCGGCAAGGAGGATGGAGGTTACTCGGACAATGTGCTGTCCTTACATCGCCGTGCATGACCATTTAGATGACTCCATGCTGTTAGGGAGTACTCGGTAGTAGATGACTTACAGAGTACGCAGCACTGCAGTTACAAAATCTCCAAAGTTATCTACTCCATGTTTATCGCTTTGGTACCTCCGGGATCGTGAGATACGCGGGTCCTTTCCATGGTTGGCGGTGTGCGCTTCTCCACTTGTCAAACTCCATCATAATAAACACGGCGCTTCTTCCTCTCCGGCCACTCCTTGCAGGAACCGATCGGTCGTAGAGGTATCAACCGGGAGTTCTCCTCTACCGTCCGGAGGATGTCGGTATAGTTACTGTTTTCTCGGACAATTTCCCCATGAGGACCAAGAATGTCACCACGATATCGCCCACTACACGTGTTTGATAGTGGATCGAGTGGATAATAACAACACCAGAAGAGATCGCATGAACATGGCGTCAGTCGTGGGAGTAGAACATTACGCCGTAGAAGCCTACGAAAATAGAACAAGTTTAAGAGGCCCTAAGCGTTGAAACAAGGCGTGCAAATCATGCTCCCACTACTACTAATACATAGCACCAACTCACCCCCCACCGAGCCATCTCTTCCTCCCCCTCCTCTTCCTTCTCTTCCTCCCCCTCATCGACTCGACCTCGAACCTCTCTTGCGCGCGCAAATCATCTGCAGTCGCTTCCTGGTCTCGATCGACCACTAACGCTGGGACTAATCGGCGCTTCTCCAGCAACCATCATAAACAACCCGCATCTCCACTTCCTCGGTTCATTTTCCCGTGAGATTGCGCCGTCGAGAGGGAACGCGTCGCATCTTGATCCCTCTACACTTTTCTACACTCTCTACACTCCCTCCTGGACACACGCACACACTCTCGTTCCTCAATCACGGATCCATGGAGGGGTCCCTGGCTCGCTCTCTCTCAGCCATATGAGGGTTCTCGCTCACTAATCTCTCCTCTTCTCTTCTCTTCTCTTCTCATGCGCGCTTCTCTCATTCATTAAGATTATGCCGGCCCTCCAGCTTCGGTCTTTCTCTCCAGATTATTCCCTTTAATCGGTGGCGCTTGCCTATCTTTCACCTACGGTTTCCTTTCTCTTCCTTCTTGATATTGCTTTAATCGCTTCCTTCCTTCCGCGACATCATGGCGACCATCCCCGGCGCTCCTTCCGACTTGCCCTGGGAGCGGCTCGACCTCTACCAGACTTCCGATCCCCTTCTCTCCTCTATCTTCGTCTTCTACGGTCCTGTGGCCACCGCCAATGCCACCGTCAGCAGTTCGCGCATCCAGGCGCATATCCTGACCCCCGCCGGCTTTCAGAGTTACCCCCGCATCACCGTCTCCCCAGCTGCCCCGTTGTATGCCGCCGTCAACCATCTCCCCCGCGAAAAACAAGGCGACGAGGTCTGTCGCGGTCTAGCCGTGAGCATGTTGAAATACTTCGCCGACCTGTCCGAATCCGCAAAGGAATGTTTGCTGGCCCGCGCTCGCATCGGAAGACCCGACGGCAGGATTCCCAAGATGTTCGATGAAATGCATGCCGCAGACTTGGCCAACCGCATGACCAAGATGGAACAGTCGGAAATTGTGCGCGACATCCGTGGCGCATTCCAGGAGCGCAAGGTCCCATGGATCGACCTGGACGTCGTCTTCCCCGCAGGGTCAATCAAGCCCGCCTCCGAAGAGCCGACAGACGCCGACATGGAAGATGCGGTCGACCTTCACTACGGACGGTACACCTCTCTCGTACGCGCATGGGGCCCTCCCACGGTCCTGTCGACTTCCCGGTTGAAACGCTCGCCCTCCCAGCCGACAAGTGTGAGCAAGTCCCGAGTGTTCACCAGAAGTCAGAAGGAGTCCTTTCGCCTGAAGATGTGCGAGTTCGTCGATACCGAGGAGCGATATGTCAACAAGCTCTACACCCTCGTGTGCCATGTGGCTGAAGAGTTTCGACTAAAGGCCCAGGAGAAGCCTCCGTCGAGTACCAGCCCCAACGAGTCGGACTTGGCTGCCCTGTTCCCTCCCTGCCTCAATGAGATCCTCGATGTCAACATGGGATTCCTAGCGGTGATTCGCGAGATTCTCGAGGAGACGGAGAAGGATGCTATTGAGGATATTGGGGTGGACTCAGAGCTTCCTTCTTCCATGTCACAGAGGGACCCCTCCGGTCACCCTGACCAGGATGCCGTCGGCGCTGTTGCATTTGCCAATGCGCTTTTGGAATGGTTCCCGCGCTTTTCACAACCATATGCAGACTACATGCGCGCTCACACCGGCTTTACTCAAACGCTCAACACGTTCATGAGAGATAAGAACTCCAGCTTCTCAAGGCGTGTGCAAGATACCGGAGAACAGCTCTTGCGGTCTTTGTTGATGGAACCTGTCCAGCGCCTTCCTCGATACAGCCTCCTGATAGATACAATGACCAGCAGTCTTCCTTTGGTGCACCCCGCTCTCCGACCGTTTTTGAAGGCGCGAGACGTTATTAAGGACATATGTTCCCTGGATGACCCATCGTCGACGAATCATGATCAAAGTTTCCGACGCCTAAAAGAGTTGGTAGACGGGTGGCCGTCAACCATCTTGCCAACGGGTCGCTTGATCACAGCAGTGGATTTCCATGAGCTATCGCCACCGTACCACTTGAACGATACGGCTTCGGATCTCACACCAGGCATTATGTTAATCTACAAGAATTGCTTGGTCTTGTTAGCAAAAGCGGCTGCAAGTACTACTACTGCGCGCGGATTGTTGGCTGAGCTAGATAACGCCGGATCCACGGCCAATGGTTCCGCCCGCTCTAGCAGTTCATCAGACATTCGGGTTGTTCAGGTGTACGATCTCCATACAGTCCGCTGTATGCAATCCACGTGTGGGAGGATCTTATTCCTCGCCCCCACTTCCGTCACTTCAAGACCCAACCAAAACACCACAGTGGATCTTCTTGCCCTGGAGCTAGCTTCCATGTACGAAGGCCGGGCGAACCGAGTTATTGAAGAGATTGTTAAGGCAAAGATTGAAGGCAGGTTCTCCAGCAACGAGCGAGACAACGGGAAATGGTCTCTACGAAGCCCATCCGGCACCACAAACAACCTTGGAATCTTGGCCTGCGTGTTTGAAGAGAACCAGAATGCTGCATCAAACCGAACAAAGTCGGCAAAGATCAGGATGGTGTTTGACACCCCCAGGGCAGAATGTGTCAAGCTTCTACAGAGTTCGGATCTTGAGGTAATTATTTCCGTGTCAGCGTCCAACGAGGATCAATTTCGTGTCGACATGGATTCAATTGTCGGTACAACCTCCTCCGATATCGTGACGGCAGACGGATTTGTGCCTGTAGTTTCCAAGCGCCGTAAGTGTAACAGCTTTCCTGTGATGTGGCCTTTCTGACAATCACAGTTTCAAATGTACTTGTTCCTCTGCACGGCCCTCAGAATCGAACAATGACGGAATCCATAGTGAATTCCAACTTCGAAATCCTTCGGTACCTTGCTGGATACGTGTATGCACAGGTAAAGACACAACGTGGCTTCCGTCCACCCTCTCCCTCTAAGCTCCTCTCGAGCTTATTGGGTGGAGGCCATTCGAGGGAGAGCAGTTCATCTAGCACAAAACCACCTACTTCTGCGACTTTGCTCGGCGAATTTCCCAAGATGCCCCCGCCTCGAGCAAACATCTCGAGGTCCAACACCCTTCCCTCGAGCTTCCCAGGGAAAGAGAAAAAGGACGACGGTCCACCTAAGATTTCTGTGGTGGGATCAACGGCTTCGAAGGGACAAGAGAGTCCTTTCAGCGTTTTGGAGCAAACGTTTGCAGCCTACGTGCTCGCTTTGCAGTCACGGAGTGGGAATATCGTGGGCCGTTCTCTGAGGGCGAGGGACAACGTCGATCGATCTTCAGTCAACGAGCTTTACAATATTCTGCTGGAGGATCCCGGAAAGATTCAGGCGGCTGCAGAGGTCCCCGTCGACATTCTTTTCGTGGCATTTGAAACATTTATGAGCAATGCGTGGCGGGAACACATGGGACCGGTGCTGGAACCTCCAGTGCTGCGGCTTCTCCAGCACCAATTTGACATGATGTTTCCTCGCGATTTCGATGACAACTTCCGCAAAACGCTTTCCGAGATGAGTCCCCAGAACCGGCGGGCTTTGGCATCACTCGTCCGGTTGCTGGCAGAGCTGCTGGATGCGTCTGGAAACGACGGGGACCGGGGTGCTCTAACCGCTGCATTTGCGGAGATATTGACGGTCGAGGGCGACCCAATGCATCATGTGTCTCTCTTAGACCGGCTAGTAGACGACTTCGACTATCTGTTCGAGGAGTACATCCCCGGCGGCGCCTCGCTAGAGGGGACCTTGAACTGTGACCAGACAAAACCAGTTTCGCAGAACACGGGATCTGTTAGCTCCAATGCATCCTCCTTCCGGAAACGTTTCGGGTTCACTCTGCATAGAGAGACCTCTAAACCCGAGAGCGAGAGCAAAGTATCTTCTATCCTGAGGACTCTTAGCAAGAGCAAGGGGTCCGGTGACTCTGAACCTGGCACCCCTAAAGGCTCACTGCTTCGTTCCAAGTCTATCGACGTTGACGCCGGGCTAGGATACCTCCTGCGACCGGGGTCACGCGATCGTCTAGGCTCTTCTCATGAACACCTTCGCCGACCAGGCAGCTCACAGGAAGAAACATCTTCTCTGTCCTCAGCCAGAGGCATTTCGACGAATGGTGTTGTAAAGGTACGACGGAAAAGGAGAAGCTCCTTGTCTGATCTGAGACCAGATACAGCATCTACGGATGCGTCTTCCCTGTCCCCCAATCGTGGACAAAGACCGACAACTCCGATGTCTTCCTCTCGTCCTCAATCGGAAGTCATGACTCCGACCAGACAAGATCAATCGCAGACCAGTTATGAATCAGGGTCTACTCGCAGCACGTCTCCAACGAAGACCAGCTCACCGCGCCGTTCTTCTCCCAGCCGTCGGTCACCAATACGACCCGTTACTCCCAGTCGGAAAGAGAACGTGGATCCAAAGTTCACACAGGCCGACAGGTCACCCAAGAAGAAAGTCGACGGACCTGTGTCTCCCACGCAAGAGTCCAAGAGGAGATCGAGGGCCACGAGCATACCGTCATCAAAAACAAATGGACTGAAGGAAAGACCAGTCCCGGTAAATGGTGCCGACGTGAAACGACCACAGTCTTCATCAGGTCCCCAGAAGCCTCAAAAGCTGCGGATGCAAAGTCCTCAGAAAGTAAGTCACATTATTGATCTAGTATCCCATATTAGGGTTTCCTCTAACGGATGTGTTTGACAGCTTCGCGATCGTCTCCAAAGTGAAAAACGGGCGCAGAATCTCGCACAAATCGGTCTGAAAGACGAGTTAGATCTCATTGGCGAGGAACTGCGCGCGCTGAAGATAAATCCGCAGTCGCTCAAGGCTGCTGGACAAAGCTCCGAATCCCTTGGGGAATCGTCTTCTTCGGCTATCAACGCAGCACTCTTAACTCGCGTCCATAACTTGGAACTCAAGTTCGAGGCAATTACTGGGGAGTTCAATGGCCGGACATCGGCAATGGAGAAAGACCTGGAGTCCTCTCTAGTAGTCAGTGAGAAACGGGTGAAGAAATTGGACGAATTATACCGTGAGGCCAGTGCTGAAAACGAGGCCTTGTATGACCGCTTTAATCTAGAACTGAACAAAGTCGCAAAGGACGTGCAGTCAGGCAACGCGGAAGATGCATTGAAAACCCAACTATCATCGGCTCTCGAGGAGATTGGAAGGCTCAAGAAAGAGAACTTCCGGCTCAAGAGAGAAGTCGGAGGACTACGTGCTCAGCAAGCTGCGGTAGCTCTGTTGAAGGCCAGCGAGTGAGGTAGGCGCCATATCTACCTGGGACCAGGTGGGCCAACGGGCTGGTTTCCCGATGTCCGCTACTGTCTCTTATTTTGACTATTTTTGAGGTTTATTGAACTGCACATGAGAATATGCCTCTGTCTAAAAAGATGGACATTCCTTTCCTGTCATTTTCTTGATTTCTTCCATGCCATCATGGAGCCAATGCAGTCTTTTTTATGTGAGCCATGGCTGCGGCGGATGATACTTTTGTTTTGCCGCCCCCCTCTTTCGATTCACGCATGATTTCTTTTGTCTCTCACAGTCCACGCACGGCTCTTGGCTGTTTCCAGCGCATGCAGTGGGTTCACTTGGTTTGGCGGATTTCGGCCACTTCTTTCTGTACTGACATAGCATATTCCTGGGAGCTCTAGCGGTGTCAGTTTTCTTTCCTTGTCAGCTATCCCTCCTGTTTCTACTCTCTTTCGTCATTTCATATCTTTCATCTGTAGTCTGTAGGATAGTCTAGCTAGTTTCCAACGGAACCCATCAGCTGCAACGCCTCCCGATCCACCATCTTGTACATCCACTCCCACTCGACCGTCCACTGCGCAGCTCCATGCCGACCCGCATGCATACCAGGCAACCACATCCGCAGAGTGGGCAGAGCCAGTGGCACCCGCCGCTCGATCCCACTTCCATCCGTCTCGACAAGCTCCAGAAGGGGAAGCGTAAACCGGACACGGCCAGGCGCGACACGCGCAAGACGGTCCAAAAACGCCGTCAGCGCGGGGTCTTTCTTCTTCGACGCGCCACCCTCACGGAGCTGGTTCTCCCGAACAACACGCCGAACAGCCTGTAGATCGGCCGGCTGGAACGGCCGAATAGCCACCGAGACTGGGACTGGGGCTGTCGTCGCCGCTTCGCCCCACGTCTCTGCGTTGGGTGCGGTCACGGCAAACCGGAACCAGTAACGGTCGTCCCAGAGCGTCCAGGGCGTGTACTCTGGCTCTTGGAATGCTGACGAGTTCCTGCCCCAGGATAGTGGCAGCTCGCGTTGGAGAATGGGGAGGCGATTGCGCATGTACGGTTGGCGGGACAAGAGCCACGTTGTGCTGTTGTGGGGGGCGGAAGCAGCAGTATCCGCGGGAGAACTGCTGCCGCCGCCGGCGCTGCTCTGTGGCCAGTGGAGGGGTTGGAAGAGGACGCCGCCGAGGGTAAAGGCGTGTCGGGGTATGGGTGGGGTTGGGTCGGTGGGGAAGACGAGGTGGGTGAAGGGGTCGAAGCTGCGGAGGGGGAAGTGGTTCTCCGGGAATGGGGAGAGGAGGTCCGTGATACGGCGGAGGGTGAGGGTTTGGATCTGCTGGACGCGATGTTGGGGGAGGGGGTGAGTTGCGGCGGCGGTCTGGGGAGCGGATGGGAAGCGGATGGCGATTGTGCCGGCGGGGAGGTTGGTGTCGAGGGCAGTGCAGGTGCCGAGGAGCTGGTTGGAGATGGCGGAGGAGTGTTCGAGGAGGGACTGGCTGGAGTGGATGAGGGAGAGGATGGAGCGGGAGTGGAGGGCCCGGGGCAGTTTGTCTGAGGAGATGAGGCTGCGGATCGCGTTGCGGGGAGTGAGGGTGGGATCGAAGTTCGTCGGGTCTGAGACGTAGGGGATGTGGTGGTCATGGCAGGTGGCGAGGAGCCGGGTCTTGGGGAAGTCAAGGAGTGGGCGGCAGATGAGGATGCCGCCGGTCGACATGGTGACTGGGTAGGTGGTGGTGGAAGTGGTGGTGAGATCGCCGCTGGGGGTGGGAAGAGTGTGGAGCGCGTTCTGCGGCGTGACGTGAAAGCTGTGCGAGCGCATTTGCTTCTGCTGGAGGATCGTGGAGGAGCCGCTCTCGGAGACGCCGTAGAGCCCGTGGCATTCGGGGATGCGTGTCATGGGAGGGATGCCGGCCAGGCCGCCGCCTCTGGCTCCGGAACAGAGTCGCCACAGGGTGGTTTCGACGTTGTCATCTTGGTGGTGGCCCATGAGGAGCGCCTCGATCTGAAGGTCTCTGCATGCCTTGCCGAGGGCTTGGAAGCGTAGCCGGCGTGCATGTGTTTCGAAGGCCGTGATGGGCGTGGCCTGCGGCCATGATAGCTCCAGGATTTGTGACTTCACGCCTGCTGTTGTTAGCTAGGGGACTTGGGGGGAAGGACCAGCTCACATACCAATGTCTTGGAGAAAGTTCGACACCATCAAGGCTTCTCGGGAGCTCTCTTCTCTGGCTTTGTGGTCTACAACGAATGCGGTCACACTCAGGTCCCCGTCAGCGTTGTGCTGGGTCTGTTCCCATTGTTTACAGAGATATGCTAGGGCCATGGAGTCGGCGCCTCCACTCACTGCCAGACCTAAGACTTGAGTTAGATGAGCATTTTATGAAGGGGTAGAGAACTTACCCAGTCGGCGCGGAAGACGAATCTGTGAGCTTCTTCCTGCCCAGGAGTGTCGCGCTTCGAGCCATACTCGGCGGAAAGACTCCTGAAACTGGGGGAGCGTGATTGCTCCCGTGTTGGCATGGCGCAGGAGGCATTTTCCTGCCATGGACGGGAGCCTGGATCTCTATAGAAAGGGGATGTGGTGAGGAATGATGTCCCGAGTGCTGGAAGGAGATGGCGGAGAGAGTTGTGGCTGATGTCTTGGCAGTGTAGCTTGTCTGCACCACTGAAATATATCGGCACCGCCGAGAGTATAAAACGAATACTTGGCCGTTGATGAATTTGGGCTATACAATTAATTGCATTCTCACGCTACATCCCCTCCAAAGCTATATTCTTATAATAACACCATATACAGAGCGACAAAATAATGTCACAAGGAATCGAACGGTCGCTTGGGTCAATCAGGAATGGTGAATAGACGCTGATCCAGATCCAGATGCCGCAAGAGAATGCGTACTTCCCGGTGGTGCACTTCCAGCCTCTCCATTCGTGGTCTCTGGGCCGAGGTGTTGATCGGGCCCAGTTTCGTTCTGGCTCTGGTTCCCCCTGATCTCCTTTTTCCCATTGGCCTTATAGTAAAGGACCATGTCTCCCGAAGAGCGCCAGATGTGCGCGCGGATAGTTGCAAGAGTCATATTCGGCGGTATCAGCTAGACAATGCGGTTAGCGCAAGGGCCGCTGTAAAAACAGACAGACGAGTACGGACCATTTTCTGACAGTACAACTCTAGGTACTCTTCGGGTTTCATCGCGCCATCTTCAGGCTCGTCAGGATTAGGCGGGTCTATACGTTCCGCTACATAGGCGAGGATTTTCTTCGCACGCAACATGCGGTTGGCATTCAAGCGGTTGTTATTCGTGTTTCCATTGGCGTCATTCCTATTGCGTAGGGCGGCAGAGTCAGCATCAAGCTAAGGCACGAGGGAAGAGCTGCTACACATACTCTTCTGGTTTCACAACAGGAGGCAGAAGGTCATCATAAGGCTTCAGCGTGAACGCAACCTTTACAGGGTCTTTGAATGGCATTTGGTTCTAATCATTATTAGAGAAACTCGAACGTCCCGTTGACAATGGCTCTTACCTTGAGCAATAGTTCAGCAAGCCAGAGAGGAATGGACTTCTCTAGCTTATCAATTTCCTCGCTGATACGGCCGACACTTCCGCGGTAGAGATCGGACGCCACGGCAGTATCTCCGGATTCTTCCTGAATAAACACCGCAGTGCGATGTGGAATGGCGAGCACCGGTGTCTCATTCTCGGGGCTGGGCGAAAAGGCCGAGGTCAACTCCTGTCCTGGATTGGCCGACAGAGACTCCTCGTATTCGTGGCGCACGCGGTCGATAAAACCGCTCAGGTTGTTCTCGAAGACTTTCTCCTCCTTGGTCGATGATTTGTCTGATTCTTCAACTTTCTCTTCCTGTATCTGGGGTTTGACTTCAGATGAAGTCCTTCCAAGCTTCTTCGGGAAATCCATCCGGAATTTCTTCCCGAATAGGCTTCCTTTGCGTCGTTCTTCCTTTTCGGGCTCGGCTGGCGACTGCGGAAGGGCTGTATCTCCCGGTGGCGGTAATGTTTTCTCCGTGTCCAGAGGCGTCAGGGCCTGGTTCCTCGGCGACGCGAAATAATCACTAGACTTGTCGGACATTGAGCTCCTGGCAACATCGTTATTCAGCTGTGACATGTTATAGTCTGAAAGCTCCCCCGGAGGCGTTCCAAGAGCGCTATTCTGATGCAGGGGCGCTGCTAAAGACCCAGGACTACTGGCAAACCCGATCCCGAACCCTGGTGTCGTAGGACTGCCGAGGGTATCGAAACCAGGACGCAGAGACGACATGGATGGGTCAAAAGATGTGGCCAAGTTTCGCGATGAATCCGAAAATGGTATATCGACGGGGGCAGTGCTTGACATGTTTGCCTTGGCGAGTTCCTCCGCCTTAGCGATGGCCGCTGCACGATGCTCGGAATCTCGTTTAAGCTCCTCATCGATCAAAGGGGCGAACAGCCAACGCAAGACCCATTTCCCCAAGTTAACTATGAGCTGTCAGTGAAAAGCCACTAGGAAGAGTAACAGGGGCTTGTCGTACTTCTTTGATCCTCGCGGATCTCCGAATAATCCGACAGATCAGCTTCATCTGCATACACCTCGGCGTCGAAGCAACGGCCCGGCTCCAATATCACAGAGAGCCTGCCAGTACGAATATCGACTGTGCACCAATGGGCAATGCTCTCTGCAGTGTTGATCTCGGAAGCGACATCGTCCATATGTCGCTTACCGAACGACTGGATTGGGATGCACTATTAAGCGTCAGCCATAGGCCATGAAAGTCAACTATACGGGGATGATATCTACCTTGAGAAGATCCCATAGCACCACTTCACCCGCCGAATCTTGCGTTAATGTGCGCTTCCTGTCGTTCAGGAAGAAATATTTAATAATACCATGTTGGCCCTCGATTGTCTCATCAGGCAACGAATAAACGGGTTCTGTCAGATCGATTCCGTCATCTAGATCCGATTCGGAGGAGTGCGGCCGTCCATTCGCGGCAGCGCTCTGCGATTTATTGTCGAGTATGCGCGAGGTTGGCAAGGTAGACGTGCTTGACAGCAGCAGAAGCGACTCATAGGGGATCTTTTTCCGCCGGGGCACGGTCGTTGATTCCTTCTCGGGAGTGCTGGCTGGGGTCTCACGATCTTTCGACGACGGTGATTCAATCTCGGCAGTGGTGTCAATATCATGCCACCGGTTAATGCTCGACGTGGGAGTCGCGGTCCAAATGTGATCCCCGGCAGCCACAACGTTTATGACGCCTTCGTGCTCCTGCAGCGCAGCGACGCAGATCCCTTGCTCGATGTCTGGCGAGTGCCGGGTATCGGTTTTGGCGACCAACCCCGAACGGTCACTGGAGTAGAAGACGGAGAGGCGCGGGTGGTTTGAATACAGCGACCAGACGCTGTCGTTGTGCATAGTGAGGGTGTGCATGCAGCGGCCAGCGGTCAAAGACCAGACCTTGATCGTCTGGTCCGAGGAGGCGGTCATGATGGTATCTCCATCCTGGTTGATCAGGATATCGCGGATGTTGTCCGTATGGCCGACGAACTTGGTGATCAGTTTGCCGGACTTCGGGTCCCAAACTCTCACGACGCTTTCTGGGCCACCGCTGGCGATGACCGAGGAGACCGCTCCAAGGGCATAGACTGAGCCCTTTGCGGTGCGATCCTCGCCGCACGCATCGATTTTCAAGACCTCTCCCCCGCCATTCAGATCCCAGAGGTAGAGCTTATGATCCAGACCGCCGGAGGCCACCCAGGAGGAATGGCTCCCCGGCGTGGCCAAGGCCTTGACGTAGTCCGCATGTTTTCCGATGGGGTTAGGGACCTCGGTAGAGTCGGAGTGAGGGCGCCAAAGGCGCACGGTCGTGTCCGAGGAGGCGGACACGAGGGCGGAGTTGTTCTGGGTGAGAACGATGTCGTTGATCCAGTGACTGTGAGCCTGTACCTGATTGCGGAAGGTGGTCGGACCGGGCCGGGAGGCCCCTAATAACGAGGAAGGGGATGACTTGGGGAGGGGCAGGTTGAGGTCCCACGAGCAGACGACGCCATCGCGACCAGCCGAGTACCTGAGTGGTATGACGGGTTAGGTGCTGAGGGGAGACACCGGCGGAGACGAGGCTCACAGAATGGAATTATCCGGGTCAACGGTGAGACTATTGACTCCCAATCGATGACCACCGGGGGCATCGGGCAGAGGTAGCACTGGAAGATGACGAGGCAGCGGTTAGTCGACGATCGACAGAATGTACTAGGATGGTAGTGTCGGGGGGCCAGAGGGGAGATGCGAGAACAGGGAGGGATCTGGCGCATCCAACGACAGAATCCGACGTGAGAAGCATACCGTATGTGACCCTCTGATGACTTGGTTTTCGGGCCATGCAGCGCAACGGAGCCTCGCTGGAGGGTGAAGGGAGGAAAGACGAAGCGGGCGTGCTGGAGGCAGTGCGGAGACGGACAGGTTGGATGCGGAGGCTACATACACCAAGTGGGCGGGCGATCACCACAACAACCCATGCACGACTTGCGGGGGAGGGATCAGCCGGACGGGAAACAGTCAAATTATAATCTATCGTTCGTCTGCAGATTCACGACGAGGAGGGAGAAATAGGGGGAGGACGACGCCGTCGGACTAGCCAGGACCATCGAGATCACGGGACTTGGCATAAGACGCTCTATTCTACTCTATATAACCAAAGCTACTGTACAAGAAAGGACCACCACACCCGATCAAACGCCCTCTCCCTCTGAGATACTCTTTCCCTCCATTCGGTTCCACGCCCACTGGTAACTCCCCAGGAACACGGCGCCCCCGATGCCAATCCAGGTGACTCTAGGCCCAATGCCTCTCCAGAAGGCGCCAAAGCCCTCCTTCGAGATATCCTGCACGACGTCCTTGATCCGCACACGGGCGCCGTCCCCGTCACCACGACGCGCCAGCATCACCCGGGTCTTAATCACATCCAATGGCGTCGTCAGACCGGCCGAAATCGCACCGGCGACGCTGCCGAACATCGCACTTGTCGACGCCGGCACCTGGCCAGGCGCAGTCGAATCCGCGGCGGCCATGCGCTTGGCGTAGGCCTCCTTCATGGACTCCCACATAGTGAACTGGAGGACGGTGAAGGGGATTTCGCGGGCGATGGTGATTCCGGCGCCGCGGTATAACTCGCGGACGACCTGGCCGGGGCCGCGCGTCGCAACGCCGTTGGGATCAGGATGGCGCAGTGCCAGGATGTCTTTCAGGGCCAACAGGCTAGAGCCGCCGAAGAGGCCGGCCTGTGCGCGCTGCTTGACCACTTCTGTCGGCACGCGCACGGCGCAGGCGGCTATCTCGCCCATCGACGAGGCCAGGGAGTGTGTGAGGATGATGTGGGTGCGGGAGGGCGTCGGCGTCGTCGTCTCCGCGGGGGACTGCGGGAGAAGGGATCGCTTCACGCCGTCATAAACGATAAAGAAAGAGGCGGCCGAGGGGGCGGAGCCTAGTAGCACGGACGGGAGGCCGGCATAGATGCCGCGGATGGTCTGTCGTAGGGATACGCTGGGAGCCGGAGCGGATGGGACATGATGGCGGGCTTTCTGAAGACGGGTCTTGATGGTGTCCAAAGGGTAGAGGGAGCAATCGACGGTCAATCCGGCAATGGCACCGGACTATAGGGGAGAAATAAAAGGGTCAGCCAGGGCATTGGGGTGGAAGCGTTGAGTCGCATAGAGTTGGCCGTACTATGAGAGATCTTGTCCAGAGGGAGACCAACGGCTCCGGTTCCGAGGCCGCTGCCATCTGGGTGTGAAAGGAGACGAAGGTCTACCGAAGGAAGAGCATGAAACGGTCGAGGTGACAAATACTCATTCGAACAACAACGTTGGCAACGACACACGGCGTCGGGGGTGGAGCGGGAAAGCTTCGGGCAACGCGGAGGAGTTCCCCGTGAAGCTTTTTTGGCCGATTATCGCAGTCGCCAAACTCCGTAATCTCCGCCTTACGTCAGATCCAGCCTACGCCATAACTAGTTAGTTAACTACACAGGTTAACTAACTCCTCCGTACTGTATACAGATATCAAGTTCAATTCTTGATCCATTCATGTATAGTAAGTATCTACTAACTACCCGTACCCCATAAATACATAAGGATGGTGGAGATAAACGTCCTCTGAATAACATCATGCCCTTCACCAAACAACACCCAGGAGTTTTTTACGAATTCGAGCACCAGCCAAGTGAATGACAAAGAAAGCAAGTAGAAATCTAACAACCGTCCTCAGCTTCGGGTGTAGAGATAATGGAAATCATGTTTGAGCAGCTCCGATCCGCGGTAGTAGCCACAAACGCCCTGTATAGTAACGATAAGATGTAGAGTCTCCCCAACTGTACAAGATCCCTGGCGGTAAACAAAAGAGTAGAACACATGATGGGCGTATCAACAAGAAATGATACACGGCATAATGTATCCTGAGAAGGATGACAGGAAGATAGGCACCCTCGTGGTTGTAGAAGCTGCCACAGCCAAAATGGTATTGCGGAGACGATCTCCGAAAAAGGAACGAATAAAGAAAGGACAAAAGATAAGAAAGTGAAATATTTCGGGCAGCTCACTTTGTGTGCCTGCAATAGGTATCATGTCGACAACTTCAAGGCCAGCATTGACTTTATCTGGCCTTGCTAGGCACCGGCGGGGCCGAAGATGGTGGTTCCAGAATATGCGTATGACCCGGAGCCTTGATGACCTCGCCGGATACCTCTTGCTGGCACGCTTTGATATTGCGTACCCACTCATCGGCCAGAACATCATCCAGATTCGCGCGCTCCTTCACGCTCACTTTGAGCATCCGACCAACGATATACCGGCTTTCACGAGGCAAAAGCCGAAGCAGTCTCCAAGGGCCCTTGATGACCTCAGGCCGCGGGCCTGCTGTCTGCGCCGACGCAGGAAGCGGGGGTGCTTCTTTGCTCGTGGTGCGGGTGGTCTTAGTTTCATTCTTTTGATTTCCCTCACTAGGTTTCTTGTCCACTGGACTCGTTGGGGAGCCGGCGTCTTCATTGGCGGGTGGCTCGGGTTTCGAAGGACCCTTGGCAGAATCCTGTGGCCCATTCGGTTTCGCTGGTTGACCGACTAGTCCGTTTCGACTGTCCGAGGACTGTGTCTGCTGGTTTTCACGAGCAGATGAAGGCAGGTCGGGTGACGATTTGATAACTCGGTGACGCCTAGGGTCCGCCTCTGGGACGGGGGTTCCCGGGGTCGGCGTTGACACAAAAAGTCGATACGAATTGTCGCTAACGCGCGGTTGCTTCCAGGGGAATCGACGTAGGGTCATGCAGCAGAAAATAATGGCGAGAGACCAAACATCAGTAGGCCGTGGATCATATTTCTTCTCGTCATAGACTTCCGGGGCCAAGTAGGGATCAGAACCGACAATTCCTGGAGTTTTGTAAGACTTGTAACAGAAACATCAACGCGCCCAACGTTAGGTCAACTTACCAGAGGCCGGAACAATATCATTTTCAAAGGGATACCGGAAGACGACGGCGCTTCCGAAATCGATCAGCTTCATGATGCCGTGTTCGTTGACGACGACATTGTCGAGCTTCAAATCACGATGGGCGAGGCCCATGCCATGAAGATAGGCCACACCGCTGAGGATTTGTTTAAAAGAACAGGCGACTTCATCCTTGGTCATTTTGCCGGTCATAACGATCGCAAATAGATCGTATGGGGCGTATTCCATGACTTCATACCAGTGGCTGCCTTCTTGGATGATATCGAGGGTCTCAATGATGTTGCCATGATGAAGGGTGGAACCAATGCAGAATTCGGCGGTCACCTTCTTCGAATACTCCTTCAACGTCTCCCAGGAATGGCGATCTCTGAACTGTTTCACGGCAAAAGTTACGCCGTCGCTGTTACGCTTGAGTAACCTAACAGAACCTCCCGCCCCGGAGCCAAGAACCTTTCCCAGCTTTCCGTATTTCGAATTGAGACCATGATCATCAGCGAATGGGACATTATCCGGGGCCATTTGGTATGGAGTGTTCTTTCCGGACGACCGGCTGGACTTCTTTGGGAACGACGTGGGGGACTCGGTCCGTTTGTGTTTGTGGCCCATCTTGAAAAACCGCTTGAGCTCCGACATGTGGCCATGATGCTTACTGTCGCTGTCCTGGTCCTTCTTGTTACCAAAGAATCCACTGCGTTTGTCGCTGGACTTGAGATCGGTAGCGCTAGCTGAGCGAGGTGTGCCCGGTCGTGCAAATGTGGAGCCGGTTCCGCGGCGCTTCATTTCCCGGCCTCCAAATATGAACCGCTGATCCAGCTGGGAAAGGTTCTTCGGCTGAGGGGGTCTCCTGCTCCGGGCATAAGGATCGTTGGGTTCTCCGACAGGTGTGATGGCACCGGGAGGTGTGTATTCGGCCTTGGGGGTGGTTGGGGGGCTTTCCTCCTGGGAAGCTGCGTCTGGACCAAGGAAGAACTGTGCTCGATGCTTGGACGGTTCTTGAGGATGAGAGGAGGATTGGGAAACGTCGGTTTGCCTGGATAATTGATCCGTGGAGCCAGGCCGGGAGGTCGGTGCGCTAAGAGGGGCTTTGCTTTTCGTGGATGCACTTGTTGGGGGGGAAGTCTCCGGGGTCATGACAGCTGAATTGGTGGAGGGACCTCTGTCTGTCGCGCGCGACGTGGAGGAACGGTCGTTAGTTTTGATTTCATGGGAATGGGTGGCCGCGGGTGTGAGTGGTGGTGATTGCATCATGGCCACCGGTAGGGAGGCATGGGGAGACGGCAAACCAGAATCATTCGTTTCTCGACCACTACGATCGCTTGAGTCTCGGGATGCAACCTGTAAGGGCGCCCGGGGTGGTTAGCTATGTACATTATTCGCCGATCTCTGCGGGGCGAAGTGAGGGGCCCAGGAGGAAGCCGTGGAGTAGACAGGAGAATTGGGTACGTACCCTGGAGGGAGGTAACGAGACAGGGTCGAACGAGAACTTTCCCATTCGTGATTCCTGCAGCTGCGAGCTCCGCAGGCTCGCTGCCAGTGACCGTAGGTCATCATCCTGATTCGAGCCCGTGGGGGGCGGGCCGGGAGACAGGGCAGACCCTGAATGCACCGAAGGCTCAATCTCCTCAGTTACGGAAGAAAAGCGGACCTGGCCAGGTTGCTGCTTGGATTTGGCATCATCGTTCGCGGAGTCGGGGGGCATTTGAAGAATCGGCTTGCTGGGTGCTGAATATCGAGACCGGGGGATTAGTCGACGGGAGTCTGTGAATGAGGCCGGGCGAGGGTTACACACCAGAGTCCATACTGTTATTTGGGGCGAAGTCGGTCGCTTCAGACGTCATACTCATCAGAGCTTCGCTGCGGGACGCATGCCCCTCCCGGGGTACTTCGGGAGACCGGAAGGTGGAAGACAGGAAAATCGCAGCTCTCGGATTTGGATCGAGAGTGGACTTGAATCGAGGTTCGTGGAGTTGGGGGAGGAGGGACGAGGATCGAGGACGCGAAGCGGGCGAGATGGAAGCGCGCGGAGAAAGCGTATGCAAGACGGAGCAAATCTTTCGTCAAGACCCGTAACCGTTGTTACTCATACCCGGGAATCGGTCGGTCGGTACGCTACCCTGAGAGGCGGAAGAAAATCGGGCCCATCCAAAAACGGGAGAGCCGTGGGGTAGGGGACGAGATGGTGGTATGGGGACGGAAGAGAGGATGCGCCACGAGGAGGAGAGGGGAGATAAAGATCAGGAGGTGAGGAGTGGAGAGGAGAGAGAGAGAGAGCAGGAGAAGAGAGGGAGAAGAGAGGAAGAGAGTGGGAGTGAGAAGAGGAAGAGGAAGAGCAGGTGCGGCGTGAATTTGGGGTTGCAACAAGAAAGCGGCGGCAGTAGCGGCGCCCCGTGGACGGATTGGTTGGACTCCACCAGACACATCGAGCTCAGTACGATGAATCTAGCTTATGCCGTTCATAAGTATGCAGGAGATATGGTTTGGTCTATCTATTCAATCCGACTTGAAGATTTCAACAAGGTATTACAGTCCCCATGGAGTACCTGAGGTACTAGTAGGGTAAGCAGGTCCTACGTTCCCGTACTTCTCATACTCTGTACTCCTACGCTATACATTCTTAAGATTGTCATGATCGGCCTGATCGAAGAGAGACCGGTCAGGTCGGAGCTCTTCGCCGAGAAACGGATCCAGCATCAGTCCTAGATCGTTCTTCCCACCCTTCTACAGCACTCGGAAGCGCGCGGAGATCTGTCTGACAGTACGGGGTAATACAACAAGACTACCTGAGTCGTTAAGAATAAATAGTCAGGATGTAATCCCACGCTCGGCGTTTGTCTGTTTATCATTAATAAGCTGACCCCTCCGGATGCCAAGCATCATATCGTCGTCATCACTTCACCCTCAGCATTGTTCGTCTTGCCAGGAATCCCCAACTTGCAGACGAAGAACGGTTGGAATTCGAATATCTCTGCGCCGTGTCACGGGGGCCGCGAAAAAAGGGTTGTCCTGTGTGGCCTTCCATGACCCTGCCGAGAACCACATGTCGGGATGTCAAAAGCCAGTTATGATGTTGATGACGATGGAGAATACTCCCCGGTGCCGGTCTGCCGTCAAAGCGAGGGTCATCCGCGAACAGGATTCGAGAACGACCCTCCCGATCACCGGATCAACCCTGTGCATCATCCCGGATAAATATCTTTCGACCCCGCTAGATTCTTCTGGATTTCGTCTGGCGTGAATGGAAGCATGTGGATGGAAGTCTAACCACTCGGGTGATTCGACGGTGGAACGGGATGCCTGAGGGAGTTCTGATAATATGATACTATTAGTACGTAGTAATCCCCAATCAACCAATGGTGGATCTTCGCTTTGGATCGATCTGGAAACGATCCAATTGGGTTAGCCTCCGATCCCCCCCAACCTGCCAAAACAGGCATTCTGTCCATGCATTCAGCAAGTATACAGAACCGGATGCGGGTTGAAGCCATGAAGAATCGCCATCAACGCCAGCGAGGCTCCCAGATAGGTACGTATGAAGGGATCGCCTCATTCAATTATTGGATTGCGTGGACGGATCGCCTTCATACTCGCCAAGAACCTCCTTGTTCGATGGATTAAGGGGCCAGCCATACTAAGGGATGTCCGCACTCATCCGTCTATATGGCGTATAGCATACTCTCTCGTCCTTAACTCCCGGATAGAAACTCTACACAGCCCTCTACGCAATCCTCCAGACATGCCAGGAACGTCCCAAAGCCCATGCATAAACGTCGGGAATATTTGTGAAGACGCTTCTATATCACATGCAAATATAGTACAATTGATAGTCAATCCCAATCCCAAGAACGCCGGTATCATGATCAAAGCTGGGTATGTGGCAGCAGTCGCACAGTCGCAGTGACGCCGCAACAACAAAGAAAATATACAATCCTTTCAACCCAGTCCTTCAGGGAACCACCTGGATGCCAATCGACTTGGCCTGCGCAACAACACTCTTGCACAGTCCCTGCAGGCTCAATCCGGACAGTCTCGTTTCGGTTTGCTTAATTTTGGCGATCTCGTAGACGTGTTTGAGAGAGACTTTGCCGACAATCTCGTGTCCGGGATTCATCGCACCGCGGAGGCGATTCTTACGAGGTTCCACGTTCGCAGCATTCAGCAATAGCCATGTCGTGGTCGGGGTGCGGAGGTCGAAAGTGAACGAACGATCAGGGCGGACGGTGACACGGGCGGGAACCGGGACGCCGGTGTTGATATGCGCGGTGCGGGCATTGAACTCCTAGTATACATCCTAGTCAGCGAGGATGGTTCGTTGGAATGGTATCGCATCTATTGAAAGACACCACGCCATGTCGTACCTTGCAAAAGTCCATGCTCTTGACACCTTTACTACCCAGGGCCGGACCGACAGGGGGACTGGGACTGGCCTGACCGGCGCCCACGATGAGCTTCACGATCTGATCCTTGGCCAATGCCTTTTTCGCCATGTTGAAGCGGAGTGAGAATGAGGGCAAGAATGATGGACGGACGCAACGGGGGATGCAAACACCGCGGCGATGAACTCGGCGGTTCTTTTTGCGGCCAAGAATTTTCGGCGCCGGCGTTACTTGCCGGATGGGGACGGCAAGCGAACCCAAAGGGAAATGCTGGACGTCATTCTTCTCCCCAGACTTCCTTTTCCTGTCAGCTCTCAATCCAGCTGCATGCTCATCCGTTGCACTGAATTCAGTTCTGCATCTCGATTCCTCCCCCGATCTTTGCGTGTCCCGCTGTTCGGCCAGTCCTGTCCACCCCTTTTCCTGTGAAGAAAGACCCGTGAGCGAGACCGCTTTCGAGCCCCGCGCGCTATCGATTTATTACGCCGATTGCCCCCTTCACATTCCCATCACTTCCACTTCTCTCTTCGATCTGCATATTCTCCGTCTCTTTGCTTACCCACCATGAATTGGCTCAAATCTACGTATGCTCTCGTCCTCTCTTCTTATCCCTTACTGCTTTGGTGACGTTCTGCATGCTGACCCGCATCCAGCCTCGCAAGCGTTGCTGGGACGCAGGAACCCATCTATGGCCCCGAGGCCATCCAGTCCGTCGCGCAACAAGCACAAGAGTCTCCTTATACCGTCCTGACCAAGGATGACCTCCGCTGGCGTGCCCATCAGTACACAAATGTCGAGACCAAGACCTTCTACATCATGTCCGACAATGGCGATCTCGTGATGGTCCAAATCATCTACAGCAACATTGTGTATGACCCCCGCCTACTCCTTATGTCATTTTACTCTCACTCTCCTAACACTACTGCTTCTTCCAGTGGAATCCACACCACCGCACAGATCACGTCCAAGATCTTTAACCTCACTGGAGATGGTCCCCACAAGTGGAATTCCGACCCCCTGTCGAACTTCATGTTCGACGAGAGCATGCTTTCTTTCGGAGCGGACAATCTTTCTCTCACCCTCAACGAGGAGGGTGACACTTACACGTTCAAGTCCGCCGTCAACGAAGACAACCTAGTGAACCTGTCCTTCAAGCGGGCCTCTCCCGGATTCGTTGTCGGTAAGGATGGCACCAGTTACTTTGGAACCGACCCCCAGAACCCCTGGGGCTCGATGAGCCACGCGTTCTGGCCTCGCTGCTCCGTCGAGGGAACTATCACGACCAAGGAGAAGACCTATGACCTTAAGGGCCGAGGCATGTTCATCCATGCCCTCCAGGGCATGAAGCCCCACCATGCTGGTGAGTCGTGTGCTAAGCTTCATAACGGCCTCGGAGGCTAATCCAAAACAGCTGCGCGCTGGAACTTTGTCAACTTCCAGACCCCCACCTACACCGCTGTCATGATGGAGTACACAACACCGCCATCCTACGGCTCGACCGTGGTGAACGTCGGCGGCATCGTGAAGGACGGGGAGATTATCTATGCCGGTAGCACAAACACTGCGACCCACACAGAATCCACCCAAGACCCGGAGAGCGACTGGCCACAACCTAAGTCCATTAAGTGGGAATGGGAGGGTAAAACTCAGGATGGCAAGGAGGTCCATGCCGAGCTGCATGGCCCGCTTGGTGAGCGGATGGACCGTATTGACGTGATGGCTGAGGTTCCCGGCTTTATCAAGTCTATCGCCGGTAGTGTGGCGGGTACCCGACCGTATATCTTCCAGGTCAGTTGTTTACTCTCTCAATTTCTCTGTTCTGCTTCTAACTGGGCAACAGTTCTCACCTCGAGAGAAGCTCTCTCTGAAGGTGAAGATCGGCGACGAAGAACTTTCAGAGGAAGGCCACATGTTCTCTGAGGCGACTTTCATTTCCTGAATGATTCTAACTACGTACATAGAGAGCTTTTGTCAGGGACTCGTCTAAGGCGTTCTGAGTGTTGCTCGACATGTTTTCGCTGTTCACATTCTTCCCGATGCATACTTCTTTTTAATAATTCACACATACATTATAAAGCCCACTTAATATTACCTATACATATTTTTTCCTCCTTCGTCTACATGTGTTACTCCTTAAAGCGGCGCCAGTGAAAGCTGTGTTTCATCCTTCCCTTCCGACGAGTCTTATGCACTCAGGTATCTACTGAAATCTGTTTCTACTTGTGTTTCTACTATCTTTAAATAACTTCGCACAACCCCGTTTCTCTTTCAGTTCCATCCACTTCCACATAATCCTATCATAACATCTTCCGTCAATCCCTCTCTCTCTCTCAGCCAACTGCCAACTACACCGACATGACACAGTCATTCCCCCCTGGACGCCGGCTGTCCAGAACCCGTCCACACAAGTATGTTCCTCCCGAACCCGCCTATTGTCTATCAAGAGCAACAGCTACCTAACAGCTACCCCTGCAGAAAGATCCGGGACAACCTCTTAGGGATCAGTGAGTATTTTTGCTATCCTCCACAGCGATCATAACTAACGAATTATTCTCAGCACGTCCTGCCATCCGGTACCCGATAACCTCCAATGGATTAATCACCGGCAGAGTTTACTAACACCAACGATGTGCCTAGTCGCCTCGCTCGCCGTGGAGGCGTCATGCGGATCAAAAGTGACATATATGACGAGATCCGCGTGGCCGTCCGGGATAGGCTTAAGGAAGTACGTATGCCGATGGGCACCTCGTTTGACTGTCCTTTCCGTGACCGATATATCCCCTGACTAACGTGCTGTGCAGATTTTGCGCCAGGTTGTCTATATCATGGACTCCGCGTCCACGAACAAGGTCGACCGCAAGGTACGTGAGGTCTGAAATCGCGCACAATCATTGATAGGATCCTGATTAGCTTCTGAACTAGGTGATAACTACACGCGACGTGAGTCTAATTAGGGACCTCCCGAAGATGGGGAAATACTAACTATAATTATAAAAGATTATTTTTGCTTTGAACAGGGTAAGTGACTACTACCTTGGAGCAGTCCGCTTCACGAGAGATTGATGACAGGTTGCTAACTGTCTTCGCATAGATGGGTAACACAATTTACGGCTTCGATTGAGGACGGTTGACGGAAAGACGCTTTTGTACATTCTCGATGATGATTATTTGGCTGGGCCAGGTTTTCTGTGCTGTTTGCCTACTAGGGCTGAAGACAATGATAGCTGTAGTCTAGCGGCATGAAGAATCTATGACACATATGTACTTGATTTTCTAGCCAGCTCGACGGCCTTCGCTTTCCGTTTTAGTGCTCACCCTAAGCACGCCCTGAGCAGCCTGGGGCGATCACTTGAGTACGGGGTGAGCGGAAGGCTGTGTGCCCTGAGCGGGTAACTTCAATAAACTGCACCTTAACTAGGAAATCGAGCCTTCAACTAGTGTTGGTGCAGGTGTAGGCGTACGTAGTCGGAAAGTAAGCTCCGAGAGAACACACTCTGGATTAAATGGCTTAAGCCCAGCCCCTGCGAAACCGCTGCAGATATTGGCTGAAGTAAAGACCTGCAAGCCCGAGGTGTCGTCGAAGATAATGACATTGATCGAGAGAACGAGGCCGAAGAAATCGACAATCTTGCGCCTCCCATTTCAGACGATGAGGAGGAAGTCATGGGCGACTGACGAGTCAATGATTGGTGGTTAACAAGCCCTGTTATCTCCTTTCTCTTCCTGTCCATTCTTAGTCTTTGCTCTGGTTTGTTTTCCGACGGAATATAATCTCGTGAGATGTAGCCGCTCGATATCGTCGATGTGTCTTGTTTCTTTGGTTTCTGCGTCACCAGGACTGGACAATTTGCAAATTCTAGTTATGTAATGGGTCTTAGTCTGGTTTGATTATACTAGTTCTGACAAGGTAGTATATAACCCAGCCATGCCCTCTCTCATCCCCCCATTTATCCCGACGTCAAATCACTCCCACCACCACCATGAATAACAACAACAACAACATCAACAACAATGAGAGAAGGCCTCGATCTCCCCGAATTCGGGTACCTCCCATTCGACCATTTCGTCCTAGTAAGCCCCCCGTTCCCCAGAAACACATGTATGACAACAAATCCATGCCTAACTCTCCAACTGTCTAGGCAAACTGGGACGCCGCGTCCCCGCTCTCCCAAAACGAGCAGAAAAGAATGCTTGTCGAGAAATGGATCGCGCTAGGAAAATACGGGCGAAACGTATCTATCTGCCCTACCCACCCATTCATTCATTCGGTTGAACCATCTTCGCCCCAATAACCAACAAACCCCAGGACTACGCCCTCGCCACGTTCGCAGACCCAATCATCGACCATATCCCCACGGGGGTACCGCAAGACCTCCTCTTGGAGGATGACCGCGCCCTCAGCAGCCTGCTCTCCTCCACGCTGTGGATCCGGACCTGGTTCGGCGATCCTACAGATAAGACGAGCCAAGAAGCCGCAGACGCGGCGTACGCCCGACTCAGGAGGCAGGTCCTACAGCAGGGCCGCGAGAACTACCACCTTTCCTGCATCCCCGAGGAGTTCGTCTTCGAGGACCGCGGGGAACTGAGCGCGGATGCCCAGCGGGGCCGGGATGTGATCAGGGGCGTTGCGGCCGGCCGTCCGGGGTCTGTACCGGGGTATCTGGTTGCGGTGCTGATGCACTGCCCCGAGCTGTTTGAGGGGACGTCGGATGACGACTGGCGGCATTTTACGGGGGAGGAGCGGTCCAAGGAGTTGGCGGAGAGTGATCGGACACAGAGTGCGCTGGTTCTTATTGCGGATCGGAAGGCCTGTGAGGAGGGTTGGGTGCTGGTCCTGGCGGTGAATCACCGGGGGCAGATTCTTCCGTTTAGGGTGCGTGAGCGGGCGAAGGAGACGGCGCAGATTGCGGTGGATTGGCAGCAGGGACAGCCTTTGTCGGAGATCGCGGACGAGGAGGATGAGGAGGTGGAGTGTTACTTGGGGGAGGGGGATGGGTGGGAGTAGTTATCGGTAGTAGAGGACCGGATGCTGCTATGGAAGTTCCTCCAAACATGTTCTATTATAGTTACATAGAGAACAGAGATATGGCTCCCTAGGAATGATGGGCGCCGTGTCTTCGGTGCTTCCCGATACTCCGACTCGCCCGAGATGGCTGTGATACAGGGTATATCTGGTCATCGCAGTAGGGGACTCGTTGAAGCCAGACTTGGGACATCTCGTAAGATTGGCAGTGGAGAATATCAATGGGGATGTTGGTACTGAAAGAAAATGTTGCAGTGAGAAGACGAGGGCAGAGTGACAATAAGGAAGAATTCCACCTTGACAGAACGACCCTGTCCCAGTTTCTCCACCACCACATTCTCTCTGAGACCAACCTCTCCAATGATATCCTTCATCACCTACCTTCGCCACCAAACCGTCCTTATGATAGCTACCTGTGCACTAGACCCTTGCAGACAGGCCACCAGACCGTATCATTTATTTCTCTCAAGGGTACTCTTCTGCAAATGTAGACTTATTCACTCCTTTAATTTTATTGTCTTCTGCGCCGAGTGTAATGCTGGATGCTTGATCATTGTTGAGCAGGGTACTATCAGAATAGCACCAACTTGCCTGTCACATCTGAAACAGTAGCTCAGCAAGGACTAAGTTAGACAACAAAGACTTCCTTAAGAATCAGATCATTAAGCATATCAGCAAACTCACTTTCAATGCTGCTATTAGCCCGCAACCCGCGCGGACTGTAGATTTCTTAATCTATACCGCTCCGCTGCGAGTTGCGGTGTGGGTTGACAACCCTAGTATTTTTACTTTGAGGTTGCTATATGGAGGTTAATTACTCTCTATTATATTTCGACTTGCATTATTTCTTATGGTAATCTAATGACTTGAAACATCCTGAGGGCTGTCCGTTAGGTATACCCGTGTAAAATAAATGGTGGGTGAGTATAATAGAGCTTACTTGACTACTCACTGAGCGCTCACTGAGGCTCACTGAGCGGTCAGCTGTGATGTGAATTACTCACCGAGCAAGCCCCTGAGCGCCCTCAGTAAAGCAGCGATGTCTAAAACAGGAAATGTACGATCTTGTAGAAAATCAGGTATGTATAGTGACATACAGAATGGTTATGGAAACATAGTGTAGACTAATTGACAGGCGAATGTAAAAGCAATACTTATAACACATCACAACGAAAGGAAAATCCACCAACGGGATTCAATGTACAACATCGCTTGTAATAAATAACAAGAGTAGAAACACTTAAATAGAAAATGCAAGCATGCTAAGTTATGATCCAACTTCTCAAGCGTCGATCATCAACTGTTCGCCTTCATCAAGGAGGGTGGTCAATTTAGAGAGATCAGAGATCATCTTGTTGCCATGACCAACAAGAAGGAGTTTCTCCGCGTTGGCAGGCAGGCCCAGGTACGTGGGAGGCTCTCTCTCAGGCAGGCGGTTGACCCACTCCACGAAGTCGCGAATGCCTGTTTCTCCAGGGAGGGTCAAACACTCGTCCTTCTCCACGCCCGAGACGAGCTTGTACTCATCTTCGAAGGCGGCCGCAGTGAGGAAGCTGTTGACTAAGTTCTCCAATTGCTGGAAGTCATCCGGATCATCGACCTTTCCTCCATACATCTCCGTCACCAGGGTCCGGATCATGTCCCATGGGAGCTTCTGAGGCGCCACATTGGATCGACCCTGTGCGACGACATCGACCCAGTGATCAATAATGAAAGCGGAGCACTCATACTGCGAAGAACATTAGTCTCAGTTGTTGTTCCAAGGTAGATAGTAATAGTTGAATAGCACTTACGTCACTGTCATTGAACTCCCAGAAACCCTTCCATCCAAGGCTTGGAGCATACCGCAATCTTTCTTGAACGACAGCGTGCAGGAAGGAAAGCAAGAGGTAAACGCGAGCCTTCTCGACCGGAGGTTTGCTCGCTCTCAAGGACAACGAGGACAAGGAATCCTTCATGTTGGCGCGTACACCAGCCGGCTGTTCGTACATGAGAACACGGGAAGCACGGATCAAATTGACTGGGATCTTGGGACTAGACTCCATGGAAAGGAACAGTCGGAAGTCCTTATGAGGTTTGAGTGATTCCAACCTCTTCTCGAGACTCTGCAACCACGAGGGTGCAAGGTGGACGTTCTTAACCAAGACCCAGGTCCCGGCGGAGGCCGCATTAGTGACGGCCTTGTCAGCACTCTCCAGACCTTCGTTGGAACCCATTGCGATATTAGCGCAGGTGGCATGCATGCGCTCGACGAGAGCATCGACCTTGTAACTGGCATCGAAACCAGGGCTTGAAGCGAGAGAAATTGGTCTAGTTGCTGTGACCTGGTCGACAATATCTTTGAGATCGGCGCTGCCTTCGAACAATTCGCGCCCGAAGACTGCCTCAATAAAGCGTTCGGCGGTCGGCACGAACCTGTCCATTCTGCACAGCTTCACGAGCAACAAAGTTCGCAGGGCCTGGCTTAGAGGCTCAGAGTTTTCTTCCCAAAGAGCTGGCACTGCGTTCTCCGCAAGTTCTTCGCTGAAGAATTGTTCCCATTGTTCTGCCGACACATCCTGGAATTTCGATTTGAAGAGCGGCATGTTGGCAATGCGGCTCATCACTTGGTCCTTCAATTCGGGCGTCGTGGATAGATCCACGCCCTCTGTCGACTGGTCAAGGATGATGTCAATGATGTCCTTGTCTGTAGTAAAAGGTGAAGCCTGTGCAAGGAGCATAGCCAAGGTAATACGATCCTTCTGAATCAGGCCCAGTGAGGTTCGTTGATATGTTGTAACGAACAGATCGCGTAGGATAATCTGAACACGCGCAGAATGATCCTTCTCCTGAGCCAGTCGCTTGTTCTGGTAAAGGACAGAGTGGAAGATATCAACGAAGAACTGAAGAGAGAACTGGTAGAAATGATTGATGTGATGAAGTTGCTCCAGCACAGCAAAGACAGCACTGCAGGAACGAGCAATGATGTTGTAGTTGTGGGTGATATTCTCTACTTCGGTCATCACTCCTTCAGTCTCCACCATCTTCTTTGAGATCTCTGCAGCCTCCTTCTTCAAAGTCTCGAGTGTCTCAATCACGTGGTCGTCATCGAGGATGTTGCCGCGAGACTCGTTCAATGCTTGAAGTAGTCTCTTCTCGAGCTGGCGAAGATGAATCTTGAATTCACCTTGTAGTTTGACGAGATCCGTGCGGCGTGCGTCAACGTCAGGTCTCTCAAATTTGAGAACCTCATTGAGAGACTGGGTCTGCAGACTGCTTTGCGTGACAGTGAAGTTGACAAAAGTAGTTCGGCTACAAACATCCGGGGGGAAGCAAGCAGACGGGTCCCGTGTGGACAAGAAAAGCTTGAACGAGGGCGAAAAGTCGATTTCCTGTTTGCCGAGCTGAATGAGTACACGACCACCGGTCTTCTGGTACTCCTTGTTGAGGACGTGGTTGAGGATGGGGTCCAGATATTCAGCATCTTGAATGAGAATTGGGTTTCCAAAACGCAGAGCGCTCTCCAGTTGCTTGACGAAGGAATCGTCCAAGAAGCTGGTAACCGTCAATTTCCGCTCCGTGCTTTCCTTTTGCAGGAACTCGGTGGTCCGACCAGAGGGATCGATAATCAGAGGATATCTGTTGTACCGCTTCAACACGATCGCGTTCTCGGTACAGAGGTCATCAACAGGAAGTGAGTGATCTTGCCAAGCCAGGCGTTCATCTGCGTTGGACAAGTATTCAGTAACTGGGTTATGAGGCTTGAAGCTAATACCAGATTGAGTCAACTGATTGACCCAATCATCGATCATAGCCTTCCGGAACTGTTGATCGTAGAGACCAGCGTAGGCAAGGAAAGCGGACGCAATAAGGACGTCTCCGACGAGTGTGCTGATTTGGGTTTCGAAAGATTTGCTTCCTTCCTCCCATCTTGTACGTTCGGACGCCAAGCTATCAAGCAAACGGACACTTCGGTCGACCTTGAACTGTACGCGGGACATCTCCGCCTTGATCGCCTGGGTTTCACTGATTAGTGCAGCGTACTCGGCCTTGTATGTGGAGATACTGCTTTCCAGATCTTGAATAGTGTTCTCGATCGCCTGAGCCTCAGCCTTTGTCTGTAATGCCTGCTCTTCGAGCTGGTCCACCTCCTCACGTAACGGTCCGACACGGGCCAATATCTCCGAGTAGTTCACCTGGGCTTCAACCCACTGGACCAAAGGACCACAGGCCTTACTGGCTCTGTTGACTCGCTCATAGGTAAAGTCCTCCTTCGAAAGATACTCGTTCTGCATTTTGACCCGGTGGTTTTTGGTCATCTGCCGTTCATTGTCATAGTTGACAATGCTAGCAATGAAGTCGTCCTTGCGGACGATACCTTGAATTGTCTTCCAGCTATCGACTTTGTGACCAAGCAGAGTACACACAGCTTCAAGAGCAAGGCGAACGCCAGCTGGAGGATTACCCATAGACCGGACTTCGGTGAGATGCTGACGTTTGATATTACTGACACTCTTCTGGGCTTCCAAGACCGCTGGTTCGGCTTTGGCAAGATCACCGAGCACAACTTCCTTTCGCCGAGCAACTTCTTGTTCCTGTTTCTCCAGGGCGGCTTGTACTTCGAGAGAAACAGATTTACGCTGCTCCGCTTCTTGTTGGTCGGCAACCATACGCTGAAGTTTTTCGTTGGCCTCCGCGTCCTTCTTCTCCAGCTGCGTTTTCTTTTGTGCAAGGCTAGCGCGCAAGTCGCTGACTTTATCAACAGTATCCCTCAACTTCTCGAGACCGACGTTCAAGTGACGTTGCTGCTCCTCGAGATCCTCGCGCTTCTCGTTGAAAAGCTTGACATAATGCGCCACGAAGTCAAGGTAATGACGAGGAGTAAGGAACGTGGTCTTTCCTTGCTGTTTCTGGAGACGCTGGTTGAACTTTTGCAGCGAGTAATGGATGTAGACCATAGAATTGACGACGGCATCCCTATGAGATGCTGGAAGGGATAAGTCACGGTACGCCACTGGAATGCTATCAGGCGCAACAAAGTTCGTCTTATCCAGATCGATAGCTTGCGTCAGTTCGGAGCCGACTTGGAAGAGAGCTTGATCCGACCAATCGCCCATCCAGTTAAGCACGCATCTGTTGAAAAGGGCAGGGCTTGTCGCGGCCTTGGAGGACAGACCTTCTTCAGGCGGGTTCATCGTGAAAACAACATGTAAGTTCTTGACAATCTGCTGAGTAAACCACTTGTACAGCTCTTCCTGAGTGTCAAGAAGGAGGCCTTGACGCTGTGCACCTTCTTTGCATGCAGTCATCAGGGAGGAGAACTCGTCACCTTCAAACAACCCTGGCACTTCAGCGTTTGCCAGTAAAGTATTCATCCGTTCGAGGAAACCAGAATCCAGGACGTTCGATTCGTCCATGATGAAGCAGATCTTCTCACCCCGGCAACCGGCGCGACGAAGGACACTTCTCAAGTCATCGTCAAAGTCTTCCGATGAGTACTTTCCGTGAACCTTGATCTGGAAAACCTTCAAACCATTCATCCAAGCGACAAAGCGGGACAAGGTGGTTTTCCCACTTCCACTGACTCCAATAAGGATAAGATGTCCTTGAGGTTGACGGAAGACGCGATCAATGCGCAGGGCATGTTCCAGAACATCGTTAAACAACACAAGAGGAACATCAACTTCTTCTTCACAGAACGTCCTCAGCCGTGCATTCACGAAGTCACGCAGTTGTTCCTGCTCCACAGGAACATAATTCTTGGATAACCAGTTGGAGAACAGGATGGGGCCCTTGAGCGCTTGTTCCTGATCAATGGTGGGGAAATTGTCGAGGGCAATGCGGTACACGGTATCAGCAGTCCACTTTCGCTCGTCTTCAGCTACAAGTCGGTCCTGGAAGAGGCGCAGAGCTTCATGTGCCCAGATCCGAACCAAGCCTTCAAGAGAGAGCGAATCAAGAGGCTTGATAGCCTCATAAACACCACGGACCCATCTGGTGAGCTCACGAGGAGAGTACACATAATGGGGTTGAATCTTCGGAGTAAAGCGAGTCTGAGATTCCAAGTACAGCTGTACCATGGCCTTGGTAAGGTTTTCAGAATAACCGCGCAAAAGGGGAAGAATCTTCAGGACAGCAGAATTGAAAGTGCCGTAGATCTGCATCAGTGAGATTTCTCCAGGGTAGTCAACCATGATTAGAGGGGAATGACGCAAGAATCTTTCAGCCAGCGGCGTACGTCCAGCGTCCGTTGGAGGGTTACAGGCGCCAACGAACTGAATGCGATCCAAGGTAACCCAGGTCTTGTCAGATGTTCTCCAGAAACCGTTTTGTTCGACGAGCTGACGCAAGAAAGAGATGGCGCGTTGTGTACCATATCTGTCAGGGGCCGGAAGATTGATTTCATCACAGAAGATAACCAACCAACGACCGATTTGACTTGGAGACATAACAACCCCATTGAGTGTTTTCTTGTATTCACAGTATTGCTCAAAGGTCTTGATCAAAAGATCCGGAGTAGTAGCGCTAGAGAAGTTGAGGCCGACAACCTCCATATTTGGGAGCTTCCGAAGGGCGGCGAAGAGCGTCATGGTTTTACCAGACCCAGGAGGACCGCAAAGGAGCAAAGGCTTATGCTCCGCAAGCCACGAGTAGAGCACATCCTCGTGACGGACAGTGTCCACGGTGGGGATGACCACATCAGTTTGGGTGATCGAATGGGTATTAATATCCACCGATGGAACCTGCGAGTGCCAGGTAGCCCAGTCCGCCTTAGGGAGGGTAATATCGTAGTCAATGAGAGAAGACATCCCGTCGGCAGGAAGGTCAATCGTAGTCATGCCGGCCACAAACTGTCCGAATGCTTGTCGATCACTCAGGGGACAGTCACCCGTGAAGGACCAAACGAGAGCAAGAAGAAGTTTCTTTGAAACATAGGACTGTATCTGGTCCGAATCTAATGGAAAATCGACATGCTGAATGTTATACTCGAGGATGTTGCGACAGGCCTTGTTCAGAAGGCTGAATAATGTGTTGAGAGCACGAATATCGGTGAACTCCATGATGTGGTTGTACTTCTTCGCTTCCTCCAATGATTTCAGGACAAGGTCATCTGTCTGCAGAAGCTGTTTGAGGATGGTAGAAACCATTTCTTGCGCATCTTGAGTCTTGATCGCAGCTTGACCTGAAGGTGCACTATCGTCATCCAAGTCTTCAAACGTTCTTGTCCGCAGCGACTCAACGTAGTTGGAGATAATCATTGATGGCGTAACGGTATCTTCATTGAACCAGACCATGCCGCAACGACTGACTGTGGCCAATGTAGCATATTTGAGACTTTCAACTTCAAACATGATGCGTACATTGGGCGGCAAGTTGAGACGTTCACCGTTGGGCAGAGTCAAAAGCTTGTTGTCATCCAAAACACTGTTCAGATTCTCGACCCATTCAGGATCAACATCACCATCGAAGACAATCCAGTGGCGTTTAGAATCTTCTCCTCTAAGGTTGTCAACGATCTTGCGCAAAATCCCCGTGAACAAACCATCTGTCCATTCTCTAGTAGTGCTGTCGAGGTTTCCATAGAGTGCTTCTTTAGACATCACCTTAGAGTCAATGATGTGGGAAACACCCTCGACTCCTTCGATTTGCTGAAGAGCCTGGAGAAGGATTTTCCAAGCTGAAGATTTGCCAGCTCCTGACTTGCCAACCATCATGACACCATGGTGGATAGTCTGGATTTGGTATAGCTGCAAGGCCTTGGTGATCCACATTTCGCTATCGACATAGTGCTGCTCGCGGGCAATTTCACGCATAGTCGCTTCAAGTTTCTCGTAATTCGCCGGAACATACTCCACACCGGCGAAATCCTGCGACTGTAGTTCCAGCATTTTATCAACATCTTGCCGGACGAGCTTAGGAGCAATTGTTTCACGAAGGCTCTGCACTATAATTTGAGGCTCAATGACCTCATCAGGCCCCAGATCACCATCAGTGCTAGCGATTCGAGCACGCTTAAGGCCTCCTGAGCTGACAAGAACACTCTTCAGGGCACGTAGACCAAAATCGTAATGAGCCTGCTTAGACAGCTGGGACGAGCAATGGTCGAAGAATGGGACGGTCTTTGTTGAGAGCTGCTTGGCTTGCTTGAAACCTTGCGAAAACAGCATAACCTCTGCAATCAGTTCTTTATCGGGCTTGGACATCGCGACGCTCCGGAAGAGCTTTTTCAAGTTATCCGGGAGGTTCGAACGGCCGGCATAGCCTGGGTTCATGGTGATGAAAATTCCAGTGTTCCGGTTGACGCTGAGACGCCGGCCAACAAGCTCGATTTGGGACTTTTCGTCCGTTTCCCCGATCTTGAGACCAATCTGAATGTTCTGGATCTGTTGAGAGACAGCGGAAAGAATTCTCTCCTCCAGACGGTTGAACTCATCGAAACAACCCCAGGCACCAACTTGACAAATACCAAGGAAAATGCGCCCCATGGCCTGGAAATCGAAAGTGTCATCACAGCAGAACACCAAAGTAAACCGTCCAAGCTGCAGACCCAATGCCTTGACGGACTCGGTCTTACCAGTACCAGCCGGTCCGTAAGGAGAGCCTCCGAGTCTTTGGCACAACGCCTGGGTAAGTGTCAAGAAACAACGGTCGGTAAGCGGAGTGCGAACAAGACGTTCGGGTACGCCTAGATATTCGAATCCATAGTTCAACTTTGCATTAGCCATATGAACATACAGTCGCTGGAGATATTCGCCTTCAGGGCGGTAAACATAACGCATCTGAAGCAGCCAGAGATAATGGATCGGCGTAGTAGCGTTGAGTGCTATGAGCTTCGAGATAACGTCTCGCTGGTGAACAAATTCAGTGATCATATGCTCGCACTTTTTCCTGGTGATTGCATCCAACTCGCCGAGAACAGTAACAGCAAGCATCTCAAGTATCCGGACCTGAGCATCGTAGAGTGTCGAAAGGTCAGTACCACCATTCTCCAAAGACTTCTGAACGGCATTCGTCCAGACCACCTGGCTGGCAAGGACAACAATCTGAGCGGGATAGTTGGCGATGTAATCATTAAAAGCAGTGCGGTCGACTTCCGAAGAGTTGTAGAGCGGCTCAAATTGCTCGACAGCTTCAGCAAGGAGCTCAGCAAGTGTCAACTTCATGTTGTTTTCGAGAGCGCCTAGCCACTCATTGATCTTCGGAGTCTTAATCAAGTTAATCTCCTTCTTCAGACGAACTTCTTCACCTTCCTTGGAGGTGAACCCTATGATGTTGTTTTCATCATCCATGAGAACCCCGGACAGACCCGCAAACATTTTCTTGAAGTGCTTCGCGACACGGAAGATATCATTGCTGTTACCAATGATCTCAAGAAGGTCCTCGTCTCCAACGAAATAGAAACGAGGGAAAGAAACACGCTCTCGTTCCAGATATTCACCAAGTGCCTTCTGAATCTTATTGAGGAGCTCTGCCAGTCTCTCCAGGGCCTTCTGAACCCCGTTTATGGCAAGGACATCGAGAACGAAAGGAGACTTGTACACCTTCTTCATGACCGCAAAGAACTCGGAGTTGATGTTCTGAAAGCGGCCAGACTCCAAGGGGAGGAGGTGCTTGATATCGGCATTGCCAGTGAAGACTCCTTCCAAATAAACCCATTGTCTTTGGACATCAATCCAGACGTCGAAGAGGACATGAACTCGGTTGAGTTTATCTTCCCAAGCCGAAGCTTCCTCTTCAAATTCTTTATAGTACGGGGAATGGCGCATTGCTTGCAAAGAGTTCAGATTTTCGCTGCACTTTGCAAAAAGATCATCGAAGCCACGGATCAGTCGGCACTTGTTCTGGTAGTTGACGAGGTCTAAAGAGTAGTTTTGCCATGTCTCGCGGACAGATCTCAAAAACTCTTCCAGAGCCATCTCACCCTGGGCTTGAGCAATGATGTTGCGAATGACGGTCTCGCTTAGTATGAGGTTCAGATCCCAAACATCGCCAAGCGTAAGCGAGACAAGTGAGAACCTCTTGCCTGGTTTAATCGCCTTGTAAATCTTCTGCCAGTGTCGTTCGCGAACAGCTTCAGACTTCATATCAGAAAGCAGTATGTTGACCTTTAGTAGCTGGCGAAGGACGTTTTGGATGTGCTCGAAGGCAGCATACTGGCGCATGCGGCTGGGCATCTCCTTTGTCATCTTGATCAGACCATCAATGGACTGTCGAAGCTTTCTGGGCTGTACGCTTGTCCACAAAGTATCCCTAAGGTCATTGAGGCTCTTCCAAATCGTGGACAAAGCTGCCCAGACAGACATGAAATCCTGTACCTCCTCAAGAATAGCGGGCAGAGAAGATTCTGCACTGGCGGGGAGGTCAAGCGCCTCTTTGGCTTTCGAGACCATCTCAAACTCCGACTGAAGGGATTCAAGGCGTGACTGAAACGAGCTAAGGGTGCGAGAGGCTTCTTCCGGAGGGATAGTACCAGAGACCGGCTTCTCTTCATTCCATTCGGCAATAATTGCTGCGATTTTATCTCCAATGACCTTGTCTTCGGCGGCAATCTTCGCGCGCAGACCTTCAGTCTGATCGTGCACTATCTTGCTCTTGCGCGCGAGTAATTCGTTCAAGGCGGCCCACTCGCCATCGACATTCTCCACGTGGAGCCAATCACTAGGGAACTGATAACGCTGACGGGCAAGAGTCGTTTGACCTTGGCGAAAGAGGTCGACCTCCGGCTCCCAGACCTTTGCCTTCCGCTTACACTGCTGCACAATAGTAATGAAAGAAACAGCATGTGCGGTAGAAGAAGCCTCCAGGGTTTGACCTTCGAGGTCCCGTCGCGCGGACGCAATTTCTGAATGGACTTCTCTCATCCGCCCCCCAAGCTTAGTTCCAAACCGCTGGAGAATCTCGTGTTGCCATTGGTCATATTTAGCATTGACTTTGGTTTGAACCTGCTCGTAGTCAATTTGAATGTTACCAAATGATCGGCTGACTTCCGAGGTGTCGAAGGTCGCTCGGCTCTTCCGGATCTCCTGAAGTAGCTGAAGCCACTGGGACAAATCATCCCCTAGGATATCATATACTTGCTCAGACTGCAGATCCCATAGACTCTGGAACTGGAGCCACTTGTCAACATACTCCGAAACTTCCTTTAACCTGGACTCCACAGCATTGTAAACTTGGTTGAGCTCGTCGATACAGGATTGGGGTAGATCAACGAAACGAGTGTCAGAAGGTTGGACTTTCTCGACCCCGATCGAGATCTGATAACGAGAAGCCTTGATCTTCTCCAAATTGCAGACGACGCCAAGCCAATCCCCAAATTGTGAGAACCAACTCGCTCGAGCATATTGCAATGGAGGGTCGAGGTGAAGTACTTGGTTTCGCATCGAGATCTCATGCACAAGTTGAGGGAAATCAATGTGATAATTAGACCCTTCGGTATGCGATTCAATCGCAGTGTGGGTGTCCTGTTGTCCATTCTTTGTGTCGTGGAAGGAGTGGATCCACTCTCGGATTGCCCGATGAAGGCGTTCGCGCAAAATAGACTCAACCTTCTGATTCAGGTTGGATACCCAATAACCTAGATTGACGTAATTCTCCAAGTTCAATTTATCGACCGAGACCTGAATCGTATCCAGACGCTGTTTGAATGCTGAAGCTTCGTACGGGCAGGTTTTGAGCTCATGGATTGCCTTTTGAATATTCTCATTGATAGAAGCAAGGACAGCCGTCTTAGACTGAAGGACCGAGGCCGAACCAGCAAATTCGCGTACAAACTGTACGTGCTTGCTTTCCGTTCGAGTAGTCGGGATAGCCGAGTCAATCGCACCGTTGGCTAGGGCTGATTGCTTGACATGCAGTTCGTACGAATGCACGAACGATTCCCACCGGAGAGGGACACCTTTTGTAATCATACCCTGGGTGTCATTGACATAGCCGTTTAGAAGAATTGCAACTTCGGTCATCGATAAGATTGACCGATGTGTTTGCAGTAGAGTCCGCACACTCTCCATTAAACTAATTGCATAGGGGTAGACGCGCTTGGCTTCTTTCGATATGTTGCTCACAGCATGGGGAACCTGGAAATTCAACCAGATAAGGTTGCGGACTTCTTTGAACAGTGCAATTACTTGAGGATCAAAGTTCACGGCAAGTTCCAAGGTATTGCCGGCAGCACGGTTTCGCACAATGTTGAAAAGCCGGCCAGATATGGTGATATGTCGTCTTTGCACATCGTGTAACCAAGACTCAAAGACAGGGCGGGTATCCAACTTCTTCCGGAAAAGGCTACTTTCGGCCTGGAGCTTCTGCCCTTCGGTGTGCATATGCCAATCTTCACCTAGGACATCCTCAACTTTACGCATATACCCGTCAAGTTGCCGTTCAATTTGGCGCGCCCAGACGATGGCTCCCGAAACAGGAGGTAGATCGCGGAGCTGGGACATCGCATGAGCTTCCGAGTGACCATATTGCTGCTTGAACCGTTCGTGTAGCGAAGTGATGTCTTGCTTAACATTCTCGATGAGCTGAGTCTGGTATTCGCCAATAGCACCCCGGATCTTGGGACGCACGAGCAGCGCATTGAACTTCGAAAAGACGCGAAACATCTCGTTCGCATTCTTGGCAGTCGCCAGGCGATCTCGTAGACGAGCTATGATGGAGTTTTCAACGCGCGATGTACGTTCATTGTACGCGATCTCCTCTTGCACCCACTGTTGTGTACCCTCTGGACTTACGTCCAACACGTCCACATTTTTCAGAGCAGCATATGCCTGGGCGACTTCTTCCACAGCGTCGACATCGCCAATCTCCTCGACAATAACGGCTTCGTCAGATCCGGCTCCGGCAGCAGTGGAACCTTTGGGGCCGAGAACATTGACAATAGTCCTTTGGAGTTGCTCGTGGTTGACACGGAAGGTATTGATGTACTTCAATCGCTCCTGGGTGGCATTGTGACGAGGGACAATCTTGATGGGAATGAATTTCTCATTTCGACGCCTCGTCGAGTCACGCGCAACATTGGTAAACTCCTTTAGGTTCTCCTCCCAAGTTCTCCAGATTGCGCCGGCTGTCTTCATCAAAGTACGGAAATCGCGATAGTCCAAGTGCAAGATCGTACGCCCATGCAATAAAGTATGGATCTGTGTATCCAAATCTCCGGAGATGGCCTCCACAAGAGCTAGGGCCCGCTTAATAGGGTAAGGACAGATCTTAAGTTTCTTGTTCAGATGATTGAAGATCAGGTTGAGCGATTCCTGCACTTTAGACAGGGAGGTTGCCGATAGAAGCTCATCCAGTGGGAAGTCCCGCATGAGCTGGTTGTACTTCTGAACCAGATCGGTCGCCTCCCGGAGGCCAGTATCAGCAACAAAACTCAGCGTAGCTTGATACCGCTTCGCATGACGGAGGATATCCATCGTCAGCTGAACACCATCCCCGCGCAATTGGTTCTCGATGCCTTCCAGAGCGGTTTCCATAGACAACCAGAAGTTGATCTCCTGGGCGGCAGACCCGCTGTCTGCATCACGAGACATCTTGGTGATAGTCTGGATGGAACGGATCCAAGCATTGACGTTGTTCTGGATACTGTTGATGAAAGCGCTGCTTTCCAGGGTAGTTGCATCGATCAACTCGACCGAAGGTTTCACACCTCGCTTCTCGGCTTCCACCAGTGCAGCCTGCACAACTTCGTGGAGGGGCAAGTTGAGCGCCGGGATTTCGACATTCTGCTGTAGATGAAGGAGGTTCAACTCCAGCTCTGCGAACTTCTTCTTTGTTCCTGGCACACCGGTCTTCGCTTCTGTGTCTGTCCGGGGCTTGGGACCGCTGATCGACTCCTGGTTGCGCGTGTAGGCTTCGAAATAAGGGCTCAGGCCGTGGTGTACGAGGAGATGCAGGATCTCGTACGGCGAAAGCGAGGTACCTTGTTGGGCTTGTGTATTGTTCAGAGAAGCCAACCCAGGCAGATTCATCACCTGGATCTGCGAGGGTAAGGGCAAGGTCGGATCGATCGCGGCGGGGCGTTTGATGAAGGCAACGGACGCGACAGTAGTGGAAGAGGACGAAAGTTCGGTTGAAAGATTATAGACATACTGGGTAGAAGGTTCTGCCTCGGGTTAGTGAATCCTACTTTCGTTTAGTCGCTATGGGGAAGCCATACGTTCGGCGTCGTCGGTCTGTGTACCCTCTTCAGTTCCCACGATATCCTTCTGCACGTATAGGGCGACCTGAGACTCGGAAGCAAATCGCGTACACCGTTGGACCGTCTCGCTATACTTGGGCTTGGATAACAGACTGCCAGGACCCTCTAACTCGGTTTTCAGAGCTCCCAGGGTTACTTGCAGCACATCCACCAAGTATTGTACCACAGTACTCGAATCCACGAAAGGTGCCGGGGTTCCTGGCGCAATACCATTTGACCCCGTGGCAGAGGCAACCTCCATCGTCATCGTTGCTTCTAACTCCCCGGTCGCGAAATCATCGATAATCGGGAGATCGGAACGAGTTTCTGCCAACAAAGCAGTTGCGATATCGGGCGACAACGTCCAGATCAACTGGGACGGATCGACAGGTGGAAGAGAACGGCGTAGGACAGGTTTATCGAAGGGAAACGGCGAGAGGAATACAGGGAGAGGACGGGGAGGAGGTGAGGCATAGATAGTAGTCACGATGCGATAGATTCACGCGGCAGGCGTGTTTTCTTCCTCTTTGGGCTCTCAGGGGTCCAAACACGCTATTCCAGATATGGACTAGCTCGAAACAGATCCATGGCTTCTTCCGTCCGTCATCCGCTTTCTACCTACCTACTACAGAGATACTCCTGACGCAGTATCATCAACAGGAAAATGAGCGTCTTGTTCTTCTTACACGGCTAAAAAGTACAGTCTTCGATCCCTCCGTTCTTGCGTGATAAGGCTCAAATAGCAGTCCCAATGTCCCTGGCGCCATTTTCACCATGCTCGTGACAATCGCAATTATACCTTTTGCGAAACTCATTTCGGTCTATCCCCGTTAACTCACCCAAGGCGTGCTCGCTTGCTTTGATTTTGGCGTAGCGACCCGATGATGCAACTCCCTTGGCAAGAATGGCATCATGCACAATGACGGCAGCGAGCACACTGGGTGTGTCTCCATCTGCTCCAGATAACTCTCCAGCTTTTAGGCAATAGTTGAGGCATCCATATTCGTTAGTCAGTTTGTTGTGTAGAAAGGTCTAGGTCCGGTCAGCTTCATTCAGAGGTGAAAGCCACATTCTGGTATGTTTCTCACTGTTGGATGCTTATTCGCAAAGGTATCGTAGACAGACATGTCACGGAAGTATGGCTTTATGTGGCGTTGGAAGAAGTTTTCCACCACCTCAAACCTGAAGTTCGAGTCTACAAAAATGGCTCCCAGATATGCCTCAACCATGTCTGGCAAACACTAGTGACGCGTGTGAGTTTCAGAATTTCCACGGACGCAAGGCTCACCTACCTTAGGTGGATCTTTGGTGGCCGTCCAATAATCCATGGCTCCATCGCTTTGACTGGCCGCAGTTTGAATCTCCTCAGAAAAATGCGTTATTTGAGATTGTAATGCGTTGCTAAAGTAAGACAAATGAGTATGCAGGCCAAGTTTCACAGCCAATGCACCAAGAAATTTGTTAGACACCATCGCCATCTGTAAGGGTTATCAGCATGCATCCAAAGACGGGTGGTCTGATAACTAAACTTATGCTCTGTAAGCCATTGCGGATCGCGATCAGGAAACCGGTGAAACAAATCCTCCACGCAAACCATATCAAGAAGCGAATCGCCAAGGAATTCCAACCTTTGGTAGCATGGTACTTTGGCCCATGCCGAAGGGTACGATGGATGCGTGAAAGCCGAATGTAAAAGTCGCGGGTACTTGAAATGGTATTCCAATTTTTGTTCAACGCGGCGGCAGAGGTCAAGTTCTGGGGCGTCCGGGTTTTTCTTCTGGTAGTCGGGAATGGAATAGAGCGATATGTAGTCTTCCCAAGACGAAACTTTATGCTCAGGACTGTCAACAAGAGCGCTTACGGCTTTGACTGCCATATCAAATCGGTGTTGAGGGCCAGGTGAAAATAAAGATGCTCCGATCAAAGCTTCGCAAACATCGGCGATTGTCTTTTCAGCAAGTGCATGCTTACTTTCCGAAGCCAGCTTCTTGGTATGGTCCCTGCCTTGTAGCAAGGTCAACCCATCTGGATACCACGTATGCCTGTAGTCAATTAGTAAAAGAGCTAGGCTTCGGTTTAGATACCGTACCTTGAGAAACCTCGACTGCGGATAAACTGATAAAGTTCCTTTTTCGCAGCCGAGTTAAAAAGGTTCTTGTTACAGATAAGACACATTCTGTTCACGTGGTAATCAAACTCGTTGTCGCCAGGATGTTGGTTGAAGAGCGCGATGGATGTCGCCATTTTGAGGAAGCAATCACCCAAGAACTCCAGGCGCTCATAGTTCTTTCCCATGCCTCTTTGAAGATGGACCTGCTCAAGCCTATGCTCATGCGTATTGTCTGAGTCTTTTGTGAATGCTTCCAAAGCATACTCCGGGCTGATGACAAGGCCAAGCATTTCACAACCCTCGAGGCTGATAAGATATGCATCCAGCCTGCTTATTATAGCGGGGAAGGCAAGACAAGTAGCAGCAATAGGAGCGGGCATCTGATATTTCGGTTAAACCAGGTTGAGAAACCAATTGTAAAGAGACTCACAGCGGATATCTTCAATGGTTCAATGCAAATGAAACACCTTGTTTCAGCTTCCCTTTCGCTTTTTGTCATCTTGTCAAGTAAGTTTCTCCGTAAGGGAACGAGTTCTGCTTGTAGAACCGGTTGGTCCCAATCGCATGCTGAAAGAAATCTTGCTCGAGCGTTCTTCGAAAGGCTGGTACTGTAATTCATAATGTTTTCCATGTACCTGCGACGTGAAACATAAGAGGGTGGAACGCTTGATGGCTTCAGTCTATCTTCGACTGCAAGCGTGAAGTACCGGCGCGATCCGTCCCAATGGTCGTAAACGAAGCGATTGACCAGTGACTCAGGCGGCATATCTGCCTGATAACTTATCTCGTCGCTCTCGTGCACAGCTTCAAGTATTTTCCAATCTATCACATGTCTTGGGCTTGAAGTCTCATGGAAATCAATGGGTAGTGCTGGTGAAAGCCAATATGGAAGCTTCTCTGGCTCTTTCTCGTATGTTTTGCGGAACACATCACGGAACACACGAAGCGTGAAGCTTGTCAAATAATCCAGTTCCTTTGCGGATAGCTGTAGTCCTTCCATCAGCAGTATGGTCGATACTGACGTCTTAATATCTCTGCCAAGGAAAATGGGGAACGTTGGAAACTGAGGTAGTCTCATGCGAGTGAACAAGACCATATTGCCATGCTCCCGGGGCAGCGGGATTTGAGCGCTCAGAGATATGACCATTCCATAAAGTATTCTTGGAACTCCACTTTGCCTGCCCCAGAAGTATGGCTTGGGGAGCATCTTATACTCATTTGTACGTCGGGACGTAATGGCTAACCTGGCATTCCTCATGGCAGGAAGGCGTCGATGATAGACTGAGTTGAGATGTTCATCGAGGAGTTTGTGTTTCCGTAACAAGCGACAGGTCTCAAATGCGGCATATCTCTTAGCGGTGGATTCCTTTGCTGCAGGCATCCCAGTGGTCCCTCGAATAGGGGAAGTTTCGGGCAAGATGACTTCGCATACGTACGCATCATTCACCGGAAGCACAACGTAGGTAACCTGAGCAGCTGCATCATTTTCGTATTGCTTACAGTCGTCAGAATCGACACAAATATTAGCGCTATATTACTCACTAAAGAGCTGGCATAACGAGCGAGGACCGTTATAGCTGAGTGGTAAGTCAACCTTGCTGACGTGGAAGGCATTGTATACGGCTCTTCCCATCCCTCTTGGTTTAGGATCGAATTTGTATCATTATCATATCCGCGTAGAATTCGATCTTCTGGAAGAACTTCGCAGAAGTTGCGCATAATTTTCTGGGAAGTCAGTCTGGCTTAGCATGACTGAATTCTCTACTCTCACCTCAGCATCTCTGACTTCCGCAAGCCTGCTTTCATGAGTGGCATTATCCCTCTCGGTCATACTAGCATACTACAGTAGGAAGTCAGAATAGTGTGTCCTTGTATTGCACAAGACTTGTTACCGTCGACTTTGAATGCCTGGCTCGACCTCGACTTTGCACATATTGAATCAAGGTTTCGTATAGATCAAACCTTAAACCATTCAGTCTCATTCGAGCATAAAAAGGTAGCATTACCGACCTTACAACCAAATTGCAGTCAGGGATATCAAGCCCTTCCTCCGCTACAGATGTGGCAAACTGGTTGCAGTCAGATAAATCTAGAGCCGGGGCGATGTATTGGCTTCCTACTCACCAAGCAGTTGATATCTCCCGCCCTGAACTTGACCATCGTGAGTATCTGCTGGCGGAATGTCACATTCATGCCTATTCTGTCGCTTGATCGTACACCTATCAGGACTCCGGGCCGGAGACCAGGCACGCTCAGCTCCATGAACAAGTCGAATAAGACTTTGGCTGTGTAGCGTTTCTGCGTGAAAATTATGCACTTTGTATCAGCCTCACGGCCAAAGAATTTACGAATATTATCCCACAGAAGCTGGACTTTTGAGCTCAAGTCCTCCCGCGCAGTCGGGTCATCCCGTTGACGAGACATGACAAGCTCGTTGGCTTGCTTAACCTGAGTGATGTCGCGATGTTCATTGCCGGATACTGGATCCATTTTTGTCCGAGCTCTTTTACTGATGCTACCTTCAAGCTTGGGTAGCACATCATCGGCCAAGGCACTCATCCAGACTCTGTCCGCACACCAGCGGCCGAGCTCAGAGCTAGCATATCGAGCAAACCGAAAGACAGGCTCTAGGTCGCTGATGTCAGCAAAGCGGCTTTCCATTATTTTATAGAGGTCAGTTGTGAAAGGCGGTTTCAGCTTGTCATAGATCCAAACTTCCTCCGTCGGACGACTGATGACTTGTCTTAGAATGGTGAGATTTGTAGTTGTCGCAATCTTGCTATCTAGGAGGTTTTCTAAGTCCCTACTGCGTATTAGCATTTGGCTCTATGCCTCGTGTAGGGCCCGCGTACTGGGCAGCCTTAAGAACATCTCCTTTCGTGTCTATCGGGGAAGCAGTCATTCCAAAGATCCTCGGACGACTAGAGGGGGGTACCCTAAGGTAAGAATCCCTAATGACTCTGTGTTCTGTTAGATACATTTTCCATTTCTGCGACGACGGGCGCACCTTGCGTATGGGTGGTCTTTCTTAGTGTGATGGGCTTCATCAAAAATCAACAGATTGATCTGCTGTATGGAAATGTAGGCATTGAGCAGACACTGATTTAGAATCTCAGCCGTACAGACAATTACCATGTTTTTCTGGAAGTGCTCTTCCCAGGTCTGTTTATTCCACAGATCGACGCCCATTGCACCAGTGAACAGCGCAATATCTTGATCGAGATTGTTACGCAGGACTGATACCTGTTGGTACGCAAGAGTAACACTGTCCACGAGAAAGAATGATATGCGAGGCTGTTTCCCATCGGCGCGGTCTATCAGCTCACTGTGAATGATATGTTTGAGTAGCAGGACTGCTATTAAGGTCTTTCCGGAGCCGGTGTCGAGGACTGCAATCGTGTTTTGCGTTTTGGCGCGCTCGAAGAGCTCAATTTGGTACTCCCTTGGATCCAAGCCGCATGGGCCACCGTCTTTGCTTCCTATCAACGAAGATACAGAAAGTCCCGATTGGGGCTGACTTGGATTTGGAGGTGATTCAACTGGAGTTACCGCGTAATGAGACAGGCTAGGGAGAAATCAGTGGACTGCATAAAAGGAATAAGCTGATGTCGCACTAACAGGGCTTGAAAGGCAACATTTTGCTGTTTACGCCTCTGTGATGGGTCGTTCTGAAAAGCAGGTGGATATTCGATGGCCTCAGATTCATCTGAAGAATCGGTTGGCTTATCAGGAGGAATAGGCTCAGCGACCGCAATTGTAGCCAAATCAGGCGCTTTAAAACCCTGGGAAGCCATTCTGGATGCTAGATTCAAGCGTATGGGTTGTCTGGAGGAAGATAGTGTAGGGCGCGGGATATATGTCGAGATGATAGAAAAGCAAGGTTTTGGTGAATTGACCGATGAGGGAGTTGTAGAAGATAGCGAAGTGAGCTCTTTGATCGACTCAGGCGACAAGAGAGCCAATGCTCGAGTGACACAAGGAAAGAGAAATGCTTGGATGCGTCTTCTCTGAGCGGTTGGCAGCACACATACAATCACGTATGCAAACGAACAGACATGATAACGACAGCATAAGCGCCATTTTGCAACGTTAGGAATAGCACAAAGTACCTAGATACAAATTGAATACAGAGATATATCAAAAAGTACCGTCCAGTTCGCCCGGTATACTTGTACATGTGGTATACTCAGAACAGCGCGGCGGTTACTAAGAATGGCAGCGGGGCAATTCTGCGGGGAGAAATGATTTCTGCCAGCTCCCCGACGGAGCTGTCTTTCCTGGCTGCAGCATCACCCACAACAGACCTCACAATGGAGCAGCCTCAGAATTTACGGACGCTATTCGCGACAGCAAAGCGAGAGAAGACAGATTTGGAGACCCGTCCGGATTCCAACACCGATCACTATCGCAATGATGTCAGCGCGACGATAGCCAAGTTCGAGGAGTGCCAGAAGCTCGTGGACAGCCTGTCTCTATTCAGCTCAAATGAACCACTAGAGGATATCTCTACCGGAGATTTACAGTATGCTCTTTTGATGCGGAAGTGTGCAGGCCCGTGCTCATGAATCTCGATTCATCAGATATCTCACCGTCCCATATCATCTTGCGGACCTCCTCCAACGATCGTATACCTCCGACCGCGAATCGAGCCTGCGCCGCGCGCTAACACAGTACGAGCGGTTTCTCGGACGTCTAGATGACTATGAGCTGCTCAACGAAAAAGATAAAAAACTCCACGAGCGGTACACAGCACACCCTTCGTCTTTCTCGCTCACCCTGGGCAACGACGCTGCGGCGCGGAGGGAGGTGAAGATCGCAAGGTTTAAAGAGGAGAAAGAGCTCAAGCAAAGACTCGAGGTTGGATAGCTCTACTCCAAAGGTCCGGAACTTTACTTACGTTGTCTGAAGTACCTATCCAATAATCGGAGTCAGCTTCAGAGCGATGAAGACGACGTTCGCCAGCTGTATATCGCCGAGATCCACCTATATACCCACCAAGTATTCCAGTCGCTCGACCTTCTCTCACAAGAACTGTCCATGCTATCGGCCATGCGACATGCAGCTCTACCAACGCATGATGCACAACCTGAAGACCCGAGGAGGCGAAACAACACAGATCAGGCTGCATATTCGGAGCGACTAGATCCTCCTATTTCGGAGCTTCTGCAGGGAGGCAAGTTTGCGCCTCTGTTGAGCAAGGAAGGGAAACCAATGCAGCCCTTTACGTTACTTGATCGCCGCACACAACTCCAGCAAGGCGTTTTTAGGTCTGGACATAACCTCCCAACCATGACCATTGATGAATATCTGGAAGAGGAGAAGCGACGAGGAAATGTCCTCCAGGGGGGAGAACAATCCGGAATGAAACCCGAGGTCGATGAGGATGACATGGATAGGGCAGATGAGGAAACGATGAAAGCTCGGGCTTGGGATGAGTTTACAGAAGCCAACCCAAGAGGCTCGGGGAACACGTTGAACAGGGGATAATACAATATCATACCATCTAAATAAAAAAAAATTGTGTGCGCAAGTCTGTGGGAGACAATTGTACTATGTGGTTTGGATTTGTACAATCTCTGATGTACATTTAGACACGAGAAGGAACGCGTAAGATCGTAACACAAGTCATCTAAGCGGAACATTTTAACCTGCCTTCTTCCTCTGCAAGGGTATCCATCTAAATCCGTCATCATATGTAGGTAAAACAACATATCCGTCAATGCACGTTATACAGTATATTCGATTCGCGTGACGAAACAGTCTAAGACGACTCTTTGTTCCGTTGGATCTCGTCGAGGATTTTTCCAGCACCTTCAGCAACCAAGGCATTGGCCACCTTGACACCAAACTCTTCGGCAGACTGGGCGGAGTCCACGTCACCGTCCAACTCGACCTCGGCGCTTTCCTTCCCATCCACGCTGACAACGATGGATCTCATCTTAAGCTTGCGCGAGCCTCCAGACGATTGGATCCATTCAGATTCCACGCCGAGCGGGGCACTGCAACCACCCTCAAGGGTTCGTAGAAGGCTGCGTTCCGCCAAGGACGCGAAAGTCGTTTCATCGTCACCAATGTTCTTCAGCATTTCGTGCATGAGGGGATCTTCCTTGCGAATTTCAATTCCCAGGGCACCCTGACCAACGGCATACAACATGCCTCCGTTCTTCGAGTCCAGGAATTGTGTGATGCGGTCTTCGAGGCCCAGACGCAGAAGGCCAGCCGCCGCGAGAATGATACAGGTGAATGGCCCATCTTCCGCATCCAATTTGGCAAGCCGAGTGCCGATATTTCCCCGGACGTCGGTAATCTTTAAGTGAGGGTATTTGCGGGCAAGCTGTGCGGTCCGGCGGATAGAGGAGGTTCCCACGACGGAGCCTGCGGGTAGATCGGCAAGACCCTTATACGGCAGTCCCTTCTTCACGACTAGTACATCCCGCGAATCTTCTCTCTTCAACATAGGGCCGAGCGTACACGAGGGAGGAAGGAGGGTTGGGACATCTGAAGACGTTCCACCGGGTCAGCACGCAAGTTACGGGGAGTAGAAGTAAGTGAGATAAGTCAAACCTTTCAGTGAATGGACAATAAAGTCCACGTCGCCGGCCATCAGCAGGTCTTCCAATTCTTGAGTCCAAAGGTTCTTGGTTGTGAAATCTCGGAGGGCGATGGTGGTGTTCTGGTCACCGGCGGTTTCCCGTGAGTGAATCTGGAACGAATATTGAGGCCATGCTTGCTGCAACGCGTCACGAACAAGATCCGTCTGCAGAAGGGCGAGTTTCGACTTGCGCGTTCCAATCGTGAAAGTTGTCTTGGGCGAGGGGTTGACGCCGGAAGTGGGATGCGGGGCAGAGGCCATTCCGACGCAGTGTATAGGGAGTTGAGAAGGAACGGAAGAGGAGGCGGAAGAGCAAGAGAAGGAAGGCTGTCTGGAGACCGAGGTATCCGGAGTGGACAGAGATGAACCTTGAGGTCTTGAGGCGTGCTGGAAGAGGCAATTACCTAAATCGACTGGAAGTGGAAGGAAATCACGGATGCCGCCGACGGCGGCGGGTAAGGATACGGTAATATTACGGCAGAACAGCATGGAAGAATCACGGGATGAGAACGAATCGACCAGCAGGACGGGATATCGCTCGATTTCTCTACTAGAGACCACGAGAGTAGACAAATTGACTTGCTCTGTGGATTTCCAACTCACCTCCTAATCACATACCGCCCAAACTGCACGATGTAATGGAAGTTCATGTTCCCCGGATTGAAGGGTCGCTGACGTACTCCCGTACCAACCTCGGCTTCGGAAGAACCGCCGCTTATCTTACGATCGCCTCCCCAGAGTCACGCTTCATCTATGGGGTTCTGGAACCTCTTCTCCCCCGTCCTTATATCTCCTTCTCCTTCTACTCCTCCTTCTCCACCTCTTCCATCCACCAGGCATCTCTGCCATCACACAACCACCTATTCTGCTCCTGCTATCATCTGTTCCTCCTTCACTTCCCTCCTCCCAGTGATCTTCAACTGACATGGGTGGCACGAACGGGAGAACCACCAAGCTTGCCTTGGTGCCACTTCCCAAAGGATCCGTGTTGCTCCCCGGAGTCACCCTCCGCATTCCAGTGAACAACCGTCCCGATCTGTCCAATCTACTCTCTTCTCTTCTTGACCGGACCTCTGCCTCCAGACGAGACGGAACGGCCATCACCTTCGGATGCGTTCCCCTCAGCTCCCCGTTCCTCAGTAATGACGGTCAACACTTGATCGACAACGGGAGTCTGGATGAGACGAGGAAGGAGGAATATGACATTCTCGATGCGGGCCAGGCCAGGAAGGAAGATCTTTTCCGCTACGGCACCGTGGGGAAGGTGATTGGCATTCAGCGTCGAGCCTACTCCGAAGCGTCCCTCGTCGTGCAGGGTGTCCAACGCTTCACTGTTAAGCGCGTCCTGAAAGAGAGACCCTTTTTTGAGGCTGAAGCTATCCTTCACGATGATAAAGGTGTGTTGTCACAATGACAGTCTAATTACGGACGCGGCTAATGTAGTGCACAACATGAACAGACTTCGCATCTGGTGATTCGCAGACCGTTGAGTTGTTCCAACAATTAAGACGGCTTTCTCGGGAGCTTCTCACCCTTCTACGGCTGTCTTCCTTACTTCCATCCCCTTCCAACCGACTCTCGCCGCTGCTAGCTCGGAAATTCGAACTGTTCATCTCTAAGACCGACCTAGCGCAAAGCGGAAGGCTGGCTGATTTCATGGCGGACGTTGCCGATGCAAGCTTCGAGGAGAAGCTGCGAGTTCTGGCATCGCTGGACTCCAAGACGAGGCTCGAGAGAGTGGTCGAATTGCTCAGCAGACAGGTCCAGAACATCAAGAACAGTGTTAAGGTTACCACTATCTCCACTAATAGCTTCAACCCGTCCGGGTTCGACATCAGTCAGATCGATCCCCGTGATCGCGAACTACTTGCCCGACGAGCCATGGCGGGTCTTTCGGGCTTGACACCCCCGGGAGCCGCTAGCGGAAGAGGCAATGAGGGAGATGAGAAAGAAGTCAACGAAGTTGACGAGCTCCAGCAGAAGCTACAGGAGGCGCAGCTTAGTCCGGAGGCACGGAAGGTCGCCGATAAGGAGCTCCGACGCCTTCGTAAGATGAATCCTGCCAACGCCGAATATGGCGTCTGCCGTACGTACCTGGAGAACCTTGCCGACATTCCATGGACCAAGGTCACTGAAGATCAGCTTGGACCGGAGACTCTCAAGAGAGCCCGGCAGCAACTTGACGATGACCACTACGGCTTGGAGAAGATCAAAAAGAGACTCCTGGAATATTTGGCGGTCCTGAGACTCAAGCAGTCCACTAACCAGGATGTCGAGCGCCAGATTGCGACATTGTCGAAAGATCTCGAAGCGGCAGATGCAGGGGATCTTGAAAAAGAGGTTCCTCCCTTGTCCGAGGCAGACCGTGTAGCTGTGGAGACCAAGCTCGATCTTCTCCAATCCAGAAAGATGACTGATAAGTCCCCCATTCTGTTGCTCGTTGGTCCCCCTGGGACCGGTAAGACGAGTTTGGCTAGATCCGTTGCTGCCTCCCTTGGGCGCAAGTTCCACAGAATCTCCCTTGGTGGTGTTCGGGACGAGGCAGAAATCAGAGGTCACCGGAGGACCTATGTTGCCGCCATGCCAGGACTGGTCGTCAATGGGCTCAAGAAAGTCGGAGTTGCTAATCCAGTCTTCTTATTGGATGAAATCGACAAGGTCGGCGGTGCCAACTTCCAGGGAGATCCCTCTGCAGCCATGCTTGAGGTGTTGGACCCTGAACAGAACCATACCTTTTCCGACCACTATATCAACATTCCCATCGATCTGAGCAAGGTGCTCTTCATTGCGACAGCCAACTCCCTGGATACGATTCCCGCCCCGTTGCTCGATCGCATGGAAACGATTACATTGTCGGGCTACACCACCGTTGAAAAGCGACACATCGCTAAGAGACACTTGATACCCAAGCAGATCAAGTCCAACGGACTGACGGAGGGCCAAGTCATTCTTTCCGATGAAGTCATCGACAAGACCATCACGGCTTACACTCGCGAATCGGGCGTCCGTAATCTCGAACGTGAAATTGGTTCAATCTGTCGCTACAAAGCTGTCCAATTTGCCGATGCTGGCGATACCAACAGGCTTGACGCTTACAACCCCGTGGTTACCCTCGATGATTTGGAAGAGATTCTTGGAATCGAGCGCTTCGATGAAGAAATTACTGAGAAACATGGTCGCCCCGGTGTTGTTACTGGCCTCGTTGCTTACTCCACCGGAGGCCAGGGCAGCATCCTGTTCATTGAGGTTGCGGATATGCCTGGAAACGGTCGTGTCCAGCTTACCGGAAAGCTTGGAGATGTTTTGAAGGAAAGCGTAGAGGTGGCGCTGACTTGGGTTAAGGCTCATTCTTACGAGCTTGGACTGACTCCCGACCCCAATGAGGACATCATGAAGAACCGCAGTCTGCACGTACATTGTCCGTCGGGAGCCATTCCGAAGGATGGCCCGTCGGCTGGCCTCGCCCACACGATTGGATTGATCTCCTTGTTCACTGGAAAAGCCGTGCCCCCCAAGTTGGCGATGACCGGTGAAGTGTCTTTGCGGGGACGGGTAATGCCTGTTGGTGGCATCAAGGAGAAGCTCATCGGTGCTCACCGCGCTGGTGTGAAAACAGTTTTGCTTCCTTACCAGAACCGAAAAGACGTGAAGGATGTGCCGAAGGAGGTCAGCAACGATCTCGAGATTATTTATGTCAAGTGAGCAATTCCCACCCTCTTTTGATGTCAAGTGACATACTAATTTCGATCCTAGACATATTTGGGAAGGCATCCGCCATGTGTGGCCCGACGCACATTGGCCCGGCCAGCACCAGATGAACTTTGTTGAGAGCCGACTGTAATTGTCTTGTTTTGCTTATGCTCTAGCGGATTCTTGCGTATATCTGTGTGCTCCTTCGTCCGTTGCTTTCTATTTCCTATGTGCCAATATCACTCTCGTACAGATTTTTGATGTTTGCATAGCATATTCACCTCCTCCCAATTAACCTTCCATCTATACCCTATTCGAATGTGCGTAGAGTCACTGCCCAATTGCTATTCGTCCGACGGACGCCAATGCAAGCAAAATCTTCCAAGAGAGATATTTATATGGAACAATATAATACATAAACAAGTGGGCAACATTTATCACGTACAGGGGTGTTAAAATAAACCAAGAAAATCAACCCACATGAACCCCCAAAAGAAAACGAAGAACCCGCTTTTCTATTCCCAACCATTCAGTAATCCACCTATGACCTAGCCGAAGGCGACCCCTTACCGGCACCACCGAGCACCGGTCTATCATAGCTGAGGCCCAGTGCCTGCCAGGTCGGACGCCAGGGTCTCGAACCAGACAGGATCTCCTTAGCCGCCTCTTCAAAGGCCTCACGTTCTTCCTTGGGCACCTGCATGGGGGCATCTGGTTGTCGCGTCTTTTGCATATCTGATTGATACTTGGAGGCCTTGTGGAATTGGTCGTATTCCCATCTATTCGAATGAGCGTTAGCGCATGCTGCATGGAAAGTCCTCGGATAATATGATATTCCCGGGTTAGTTGGAGATAGACGTACGGAGACATATCCTTGGGCGCCTCGGGCCACACGAAAGGCTGCTTCATCTCCACGGTCATCTTCTTCTTCGAGATGGGCCTTCTCCATTTACCGTATCCGAATTTGTTCATCGGCCGGAGTCGGGTGATCTTCTGCTGTTCGACGAAACTGCGCACAGCCAGCACATCCACGCCGTATAGATTCTTGAGGTAATCGCGCATATCGAGCTTGTTGAAGTTCAACGGCACGTAGAAGGAAGCGTATCGGGGAGGGAGGAAAGGCGTGCGGAGGAGGGCGATGGTGAAGTCGGGGCTGTTTTAAGGCACTTAATTAGTACGCATAATCCCGAAATTTATCGCAAGTATTCTTGCTTAAAGAGACACCAGACTGCGGTTCACTCACAGAAAGACTTGTTTCCGCATGGACAGCGGCGCCGAAGGAGGCAGCCAGTCCGCGGGCTTCTTGGGGAACTTGGAGAATTGCCGGACCATCGTGGACCCTGTACTCCGATTCAAACGAGACTGCGAATGGAGCAAAGATCAATGGGGCGTCCGGTGAGGTTGTGGTGTGGGAGTAAAATGATAGAGGGAGATAGTGATTCGGGCTCAATTGGCGCGGCGGAACTTTCGCAGATCAAAATTGCGCATGTGGCCGCACCACGTGCCGTAGAGGAGCCGCGACTTTTCGACAGGGCGCCAGCCAGTACGAACGGACATCATCAGACGTCTATAGTTATGTATTCGTCACAAAACGGTCATTAAGCTATTTAACATGTTCCCCCGACTGCGCTTTTGGATACCCATTCCCTATGCGACATGCAACTCCCCTAATTTCCGCGAGCTCTCGCTAATCTCCTGATCCTCATCGGTATTGGTCTCCTCGACCTCAGAGCCAGGGCCTTCTTCCTCTCCCTCTTCCTCGTCGTCGCTCCCTTTGGGTCCTTCTTCTCCGTCTCCTTTCACGCCTACATCCTTCATGTAGTTCTCCAGCTCTCGAGCCATCTTCCGTGAGAATCCAGACGCTTCGACCTCCACATCCAACCGCTTGGCTGGGTTGGTGAGGAGTTGTTTCTTCGCATCCGCGAAGAACGGACCAGGCGTGTCGCTCACGAAGTGGAACTTCCGCTGGAAATATCGCTTGACACAGTTCACGTCACGGTCGAAGTACATCTCCGCATTGACATGGTCTATCGACACCATCTGCGGGAAATCGATCAGAACCGGGATCAACTGGATATTCTCGTCCTCGTCCGCCTCGTCTTCCCGGCCTTTGCCCTTCGCGGCCGGGTCCTCCACCTCTTTAATCAGGATATTAAACTCGTTGAAGTCACCGTGGATCAACCCGAACCGGGCCAACCGCATAATCATATCCATCAGTTCCTCGTATAGCTGCGCCGGTCGCGCCACCTTCGATATCTGCCGTAGCGGGAAGGCGTCGATCAAGCTCATAACAATGGTGTGTCTGTTCTGCGCAATGGGCTCTGGTACCGAGAAGTCGTTCTCCCGGAGGGCCTTCATAAACGCAAATTCCTTCATGGCGGCCAGTCGCGACATGTACATCCACGAGCCTGTGCTTCGGTGCCGGAGATAATCCCGGTTGGTCTTCACGGTGCGGAAGGAAATCCGTCCAAGACGGTGGATCTTCAGAATGCGCTGTGTTCCCTGGTGGTTTGCAACCACAACGATGTCCGATTCCTTCCCTACGCCGATTTGGTTGCCGACGGAGTAGATGCATTTGTGCTTTTGGTGGGCGTTGAGCGCAAGGTAGTCCAAGCCTCCGTAGGTGAGTCGGTACCCGTCATCTAAGTAGAGACTCGTATAAGTATGCGCTAGAATGAAGTACTCTGGGGCTCCTCTGCACTAGAAACGTACACTTCGCATTTTTGACCTTCGCAATAAGGTTCGTCTTGGCCAGATTCGAGATTGCCCGATGCACCCCGCTGCCACCGCGGAGGCCGGAGATCTGGGCGATCAAAGGGGTCGGGACGACCTCATGGTTCCGACTTCCAGTCTCAACCTATAGATCGCTTGTTAGTCGTCAGACAAAAGGTTGCGGAGACGATCAGGCAAGCGCGGGGTCGGAGGGGCTCACCGCGGAGAGGACGCGGAAATCCTCGTTCGTGAGGTACCTGATCGCCTTGGGGTCGAGCTTCATGGTATCGCTGGACCTGAACGATCCAGTGTGTTAAACGTAAGCTTTGATGGTGAGTGTCGTTCGTTATCAAGACCGTCTGCTGCCGTCATTTCTGGAGGCGGAAAAGTTGCACTCCCCTTGCCCTATGCCCTAGTTTCCTATCTGGGAAGCCCCGTTACGGACTGCAAGGTACCTACTTACAGAAGCTTTTTTGAGGAAAACAGGCGTCGATAGAAAGGTCCATCTATATTTACGAAAAGAATCATCCGGTAAAATGTCTTCTCGTTATACCGTAATGCACCTGCCCACCAAGGACGCAAATCAGTTTCTCCATCTACCCACTACCGATTATATATCTATCATTCAACCATGCCGGTCAATAAGAAGGATGTGGATTTATCATAGATGACAAGAGCTCTTTTCCAACTCGTTCTGAATACATTAAACCTAACAATGTCCAGCGCACAGACAATACTCTGCGCTCGACCTAACCCGATCAACAATCGAGGAAAATGTCGTTTCACTTTAGGCAGGAGCTTCCCAGTCAGGGTTCTAAAAATGGCATTAGCATACTAGCTCTCAAGCAACGGGTAGCTCAAGTACTCACCTTGCGCAGAATGACCAAGCCCTCAAGGGTGCTACTGAGGGGAATGTACTGCTCATCCTCGAGCTCCGCTCTCTCACCGTAGGCCAGGAGGACAGGTGTGCTCTGTGTTTGCCAGCCAGTGATCGTCTTCGGACGGCCAGCCTGTCCAACAACGTCCACAGCCTGTCCTACCCGCACGTTCACAGTAAGAGGTTGCAGGTCCTCATCAAGCGTCACAAGGAATCTCGGGTACATCGCGGTGATAAGGAAGTAGAGGAGATAGTGGTGTTCTCCCAGAATGAACTGCTTGGCATCGATCAAGGACACCAGGACGGTAAGCAGACCGGCAGCCGACACTCGGGACAGCACCTGGCGATCTGTGTGGAAGGGGTTTAATGTCATGGTGGCCTTGCCCATATGGAGAAGCCCTTGGGCGATGCGAACCATAAAGAGTGCGTTCTGATCGCGGTGATAGTAGCTGGCAAGCTGTCTGAGCAGCTGCGCTAAACGGGCGTTCTTGGTACCAGCGCCGCAGAGACCCATAGCAAAGATGGCGTTGATTGCAACATCGTTATCGTTGTCGTGACTGTATCTCGACAGGGTATCGTAGACCTTCATCTGAGGGTTGCTAGGGTTGATCAGACCCATAGCAAGGGGAACCGCCTTTCGGATGTTGCTGGCGCCGTAGTGCATGAGGTGACCGAACTGTCTGAGGATCATGTCTTGGCCGACCTCCTCGCCCATTGCGATGAGGGAAAGACCAAGAACAGCGTATGACTGCACAAGCTCGTCGCCCTTCTTTTCCTCTCCTTCCTCGATGATGTCGTTGCAGATGTGGAGAAGTTCCTGAAGCTTCAACACCGTACCAGTTCCCGCCCACGCGCAGACGGAAGCAAGCACAGATGTAGGCTTGGCCATAGGGTGATCCACTGCCTTGAGAATATCAAGAATGACATCCACCTCCTCCTGCCGGCCGAAATACAGCAGGGCAAGACCAAGAGCCATAAACCGGGTCCACTTATCCTTGAGCTGCTTCTGGCGCTCTTCGTCCATAAGAGTGGTAGCAATCGCTTCACTGACCTGGTGGTTGGACGAGCCAACGAAAATGAGACCCAACGAGACAGCGGCCATGGCAGAGAGCTGCATGTCAAGAGAGACATCCTCCACGATCGGAAGCAGGACATCAAGAAGTTCTTCCTTGTTCGAACCAGCATACGCCAGACCAAGACCCATAATGGAAGCGACCCTCATCTGCACATTCTTAGCGTCCAAGTTGTCCGGATCGCTCAGAAGAGCCAATGCCGGGTCGGAGTCTATCCGAACGCCCGAGTTCAAGATACCGATAGCCAAGAGCGCACCGGCTTTGATCTGATCTTCCGAGGCGTACGTATACTTGTCGATCTTGTCGAGGCCGACCTCAACATCCCGGTGTAACAGCATACCCATAGACGCAGTGGTCGAAAGCATGCCGTCGTCCTTTGTCTTCCAGACCCACGGACCCTTATCACCATCGACGAGCATCATCTTGTCGTTGCCATATCCTGCATTAGCGAAGGAGTTGACAAAGGCACTGGCAAGATTGTGCCGAGCCGAGTCGACGTTGGTAAGTCCAGCGCCACGACTGCTTTCCAAGTGGGTCTTGTAGATATCCTCAGGCATTGTTGGGTCGAGAATATTGAGCTCCTTCCCAAGGGACTTGAAATGCTTAGGGATGGAAGTGTTGTTCAGGCAATCAACGAACGCTTGGTCTTCCTCATCCTCTTCCGTCAGATCAAGCCAGATTTGTTGTCTGGCAACGAGGAAAGCCATCTGTCTCTTGAGGGACTTGTCAGACGTGGCGTTCAGATCGCTCTTGATAAGATCGGTGTCGTTCAAACGGATGGCAAGAACGATGGCCTTAGTGAGTTCCTTGTATCGCACGTAGATCTCATGGGCGGTGCGGAGGAACTGTTGGTCTTCGGGGTAGGTGAGGAGGTTAACCATGGAAACCATGTAGAGACAAACGCGGCCGTAGGTGTTTTCGTCCAGAAAGCGTGGGATTTCTTCGATAATCTCAAGCTCGCTCAACAAGTCGACAGCGTCGGCCTCGGCGTTATGACTCAAGAAGTAGGGGACGAGAGAGAGCGAAAGATCGATCAGATCCTGGACATCCTTCTCCGCATTCAATCTGTTCTGATACTCCTGGCCGATTTCCAGCGCAAGATGTCTAATATATTCGTGACCCCAGGAACCGAGATCATCCGACTTAGTGAGGAGGCGGTATTTCAGCGTCTCAAGCTTCTCTTCGTCACCGTAAGTCATTCCGAGCACCGAAAGCATATCGGCCAATGAGTCCTGCATGATAAACGCGTTATTAATGCTGAATTGTTGCACGTATGGGGGAATGAAAAACTCACCTTAACAGATCCCGCGGACCACTTGTCGTAGACTGCCGTCAGATCGTCATAGTGCGGCCGGAGGAACTTGAGAGGTTTGGGAACAGCTGTCATCGAAGAGGTGGAGGTCTTGATGAAGTTCTTGATTGCATCTAAGGCAGGGCCGTAGAGTGAGGTATCCGGTTCCTATGTGCAAGATAGACACGTTAACGTCATCGCTCCGTGGCCGCCGAAGCGCCATCTCTAACACGTTCCGTACCTTTAATCTCTCCACAAGCATCTCCAGTTCACTCTTCAGCTGTTGATCCTCTTCACTCAGCTCTTCTAGATGAACCATCAGGTTAGTAGCGGAACAAGCGACGGGGCAGAGCCGATAGCCAAGGGAGCGAAGGACATCACTGACCTTCTTCCTTCTGCTCCTCATCCTTCTTCTTTCCATCTGCTTGTGTTGGCTTCTCATCTTTCTGAACGTTCTTCCCACCAGACAACTCCTTCACATCATCGACCTTGCCTTTGCCCTTGTCGGCGGGAGCTGACCGCTCGCCGTCTTTCGCCATTTCTGACGGGGTTGTGAGGGAAACGAAACCGGAGACTCGGGGGAAGGGAGAAAAGTAATGGGCGAAGAAGGTTGAGGGGGTGAGGGATTGGATCGAGCGGGATCTCTGAACACCACGGGATGTAGCAGAGAATGAGGTATGAGCTTGTTGATGGAAGCAGAGAGAGCTGTCTCGCTCCGTCGCCGCTGCGGTGTTGGTGGAGCTCCGACCGCTTATGTAAGACATTCCTGCCAAGAAATCACCTGCTCAGTAATGCATCATTTACATCATTGTTTATGCAGTATATCGACTGGTGTAGGTCTACGGAATACGTTCGAGGCAAAGGGGAAAACAGAGAGCGACGCGTAACAAGAACTTAACCGCTTTGTATAGGGTATAAGTACACGAATCTCGAACATGCAGACAGATCGATCATGGGATATTCTGCCATCTCAGTCGTGTACGCAGAATAGATCGTTTGTGTTAGCACCAATCGCTTCTTCGTCGCTGCAGCCCCCATGGCGAGCCCTGAACTGTTGCGCGTACTCTTCAGTCTGCCGAGAAAATGTCTTGCCGCTCAGCTCATCCCCCCGATAGGATAATACCGGCAGATTATCTATCTCAGCAAGCTCAAGTGAATATTGATCGAGAAGGGGCATGGCTGTTGAGGCTCGACTCAGTAGCTTTTCAACCACTCCAGGTTCGTCAAAATCAGCCGTCAGGGGCGTGGAAGGATCAACGACTGGAAGAGCAGGTACATCCGCTGACTTTGAGTTACCGTCAGTGTACTCTTCTGGATACTGGTAGAGCTCGTTATGCACCGTCGCCAAAGCGTCGATTCCGCTGGCGGGAAACGCTGGATAAAGCAGGTAGTAACCCTTCGCACGGATTAACTCCAAGAGATATTCCATGACAGCCGGATACCTCTTCGAAACAACCTTCTCTTTATCAGAGTCTTCTGGCGTATTTGCCCATGAAAGAAGACGTTTGGCAAGAAACGAATGAAGTTCCACCCATTTGTCGCCAAAATACAACGCCGCGTTAGTATTCGGAGCTTGCCAGAGAAAGCTGGGAGGGGGAGCTTCAGCAGAGCCACTTGACAGACGAGTATCCGCAGATCTCGGGGGCTTGAAAGTCGTCTCGTCCGTGATACGGGTCGATGGCAGCTCTAAAGAGATCCCAAACAGCCCGGATCCCAATTGCTTACCGCGGTTCGAGTATTTATATTTTAACATCGTGTACTTCAAATAGTGGTAGAATGAAGGTGCTAGTTCAGTTTGAGGCGATAGCATTAACACGTGGGTGGCATTTGGATCCTTGGGATAAAAAGCTTCCACGGTCTTTAAGGCGGCTTCGGCAGAATTAAGGTAATGTGGCCGCAGATGACGTCGAATTGTCAGTTTGCTATCCGCAGAAGGCCAATCCAATCTTTGTAGGAAGGAGAGCAGCTGGGAGTCAACATCTGCTGGAAGTTCGATGGTGAGACTGGGTATTGATCCGAGGTAGTCGGCCTCCTGCAGCGACCGAATCAGCCTAAGGAGAGACCCTGAAGATTCTGGCTGTGCATTGACAAGGAGCTCAATATGAATGTCATTCCAGACTAGAAGGCATGTTAGTAAATATTGCGACATTTTGCGAGTGATTTACCTCGTAGCGCATGGCTATCCAGGGTTGACATCCACATGAGATCTCTTGCAGCTCTCGGAAGGGCGATGTGAGGGACTCCAAATTCCTCAGAAGTTCTCCGAGAGCCTCTGAGACAGAAGGGCTCTTCTGAGGATTCGCCTTGTGTGATTATCACCTGAGGGCGAAGATATGCATAAACATATTTGAGACCAACGGTGACCGCCCTCTCCATGCGCGCCTCTGTCGACCATTGAGCATAGTCAGGTCGTGCATCTGCAATGAGAACGTTAGAAAAGATAGTCCAAATGATGCGGGGAAAATATACGCACCATGCCAATTAACCGGGCAATTCTCATTGCTAATACTGTTGACCCGTTGTAATCCCTCGATTGAAACATCATCCCTCCCCATCAGTACAAAGTGAACTTCATTCGTCTTATGGTTGGCCATTCGGCAAGCGAGCGGCAAAAGATCAGAGATACTTTCTAAGCTTGCCCCAGCAAAGACAACAGCATGACTAGGACGCGTTCCACGCTGGATCCCTGTCTTCTGGAAGAGCTTCAGGCTTGGCGCTAGACCATAGAACTTCACTTCTCCTTCGTAGTAGTAGCCCTCCTTATTCTCTGTCGCAGGCTCATATCGAGGCGGGGGTTTCTGATCAGGAACTTCGGGCGACGGCGGCGGACGAGACCATTGTTCTGGGGGTTTCTGTTGAGATGCAGCGAATGCTGGTCGTTCTCGGACCGGTGGGAGGTCGGTCGGCATATGTTTGAAGAAAAGATATATCAGATATAAAGTAACAAGAACTAGAACCGACCGGCGGCGAGGGAGTCTCCATTGCGACTTCGAATGCCATCGATGATCTCGGTCTGAGCGGCGCTTATGGTCGTCATCCTTCTTGCCGAGCTCCTCATCGGCCATAATATGCCTCTTGGAGGAGAGCATGATTGGTGCATGAGAAAGCGAGCTCCAATGGAGCATTAAATGCCCGAGGCAGCATTTGACGACAGGAAGGGAGCAGGAGATTGAAGAAGAGAACAAGGAAATGATGGGATGGTCGACGGTTGCGGGAGTTGGAGATTAATCAATCTTATCGAGGTCACGGGGGTTTGTTTCGCTTATCAGTTATCGGCGCCTGTTTGTTCTTCACCTCTTGCGGAACATCTATCGATCTTCCTGGGCCTTTTCTCCCCGACAGTCCACACACGAGATTACCAGACTGATCCGGGATTGCAAACAAGGATCCAGATATATCTATATACCTTGAATTGGTGTCTTTTCCTCTCCACTTCCACCTTCTCCGTTCCGTCGCTCCTCGGATGGGAACTGTATAGAAGAAAGCTGAACAACATCATATAAGGCGAACACCTTTGCCGACAATGGACCCTGAAATGGAAATAGATACGAATGAGGCCCGCGGAACAAAGCGACCAGCGGAAGAGGAAGAAGCTCCACAGAAGCCCAAAAGGATCAGGGTCTGTATCCCATGCGCAAAGAAGATCTTGGCCTGACGATGGAACCAGGCTCTTGACCCAGATGTCGTGAACAAAATCGCCGCCGGGGAGATTATTGTAGCCCCCATGCATGCCCTCAAAGAATTGATAGAAAACGCTGTCGACGCTGGATCTACATCCCTCGAAATCCTGGTCAAGGATGGAGGGCTCAAGTTGCTTCAGATCACCGACAATGGACACGGGATAGATGTGAGTAAACACGGGCCTAGTTGTAATTCTTTACCCCAATCAATAATCTAATCCGAGTATAGCGTGATGATCTACCTATCCTCTGTGAGAGGTTTACGACTTCCAAGCTAAAGCATTTCGAAGACCTCTCATCTATTGGAACGTATGGTTTTCGAGGAGAGGCACTGGCGAGTATCAGTCACATCGCTCATCTTACCGTTACAACTAAAACGGCTGGATCAAGCTGTGCTTGGAGAGCCCACTACAGTGACGGCAAACTTGTTCCTGCTAAACCAGGGCAGAGCGCCACACCCAAAGCCACAGCTGGACGCGGCGGGACACAGATTACTGTATGCGAAATCACAACCCCAAGGATGCGATACAAAGCTAACAGGAACAGGTCGAGGACCTGTTCTATAATGTTCCAACCAGACGGCGTGCCTTTCGCTCCGCGAGTGAAGAATACGCAAAAATCCTGGATGTGGTTGGCCGCTACGCAGTTCATTGCTCTGGCGTCGCCTTTTCCTGCCGGAAACACGGCGATTCGGGTGTTAGCATCTCCACCCCAGCTGCAGCAAACACAACAGACCGCATCCGCCAAATCCACGGAAGCGCGGTCGCGAACGAGCTCGTGGAATTCAAAATCGAGGACGAGAAGCTGGGGTTCCGCTCGTCTGGACTCGCGACGAACGCCAATTACCACGTGAAGAAAACGACGATCCTTCTCTTCATCAATCATCGCTCCGTCGAATCTACGGCGGTTAAACGTGCGGTCGAACAGACCTATGCCAACTTCCTGCCAAAAGGTGGCCATCCTTTTGTCTACATCGACCTGGAGATCGAGCCACAAAGAGTAGACGTGAACGTGCACCCAACTAAGCGAGAGGTCAACTTCCTCAATGAAGATGAAATCATCGAATCTATCTGCAGCGAAATCAGATCAAAACTCGCCCAGGTGGACTCCAGCCGGACCTTCTTGACCCAGACCCTCCTCCCAGGAGCGACGACAATGGAATCACTGTCCCGGGACAACACATGCACCGACGCAGGAGGCACGGCGCCGAAGACTCCTGCCGCAGTCAAAAAGCCATACGAACATAACTTGGTCCGAACAGACTCCAAGGTCCGCAAGATCACGTCGATGTTAACCCCCACCGCACGGCACGGCACAGAAGAGGAAGCCGGCGCCTCGGTCGTCGACGAAGGTTTGCAGTACGAAATCACCGACAGAGAGCCGCTCAAGATCGCCCTGACATCGGTAAAGAACCTTCGCGCGAGCGTTCGCAGTGCGATGCACAACACCCTGACCGAAACAGTCGCATCCCACACCTACGTCGGCCTCGTAGATGAACGACGGCGCATCGCAGCTATACAGTCCGGCGTGAAGCTGTACCTAGTGGACTATGGGATGTTCTGCAGCGAGTTCTTCTATCAAGTCGGGCTAACTGACTTCGGCAATTTCGGCGTCATCAGACTCGACCCTGCGCCGAAGCTCATAGACCTTCTCCAGATCGCGGCTGATGCGGAGCGGGAAGGCCGTCGCGGCTCCCAGGTCACCACACAACAATCAGCTGAGGAAGACGAAATATTTTCCAACGCCCCCGCCATGGTTACAAAAACACTCATTGAACGGCGTGAAATGCTGGACGAGTACTTCTCGATGGCGATATCGACAGAGGGCGAGCTGCTCTCCATCCCACTCCTGCTCAAAGGCTACCTCCCATGTCTTGGAAAGCTACCCAAGTTTCTACTACGACTAGGGCCATATGTTGATTGGACAAGTGAGGAGGAGTGCTTCCGCACGTTTCTTCGGGAGCTAGCAGCGTTCTATACACCCGAGCAACTCCCCCTTCCACCAACAAACGACACGAATGCTCCCAGTGAAGGCTTGAGCCGTCAAACTGCCGCTGACGACAACGATTCGATCCAGCAGCGTCGAGTCCAGCTGACTCGGATGTTGGAACATGTCATTTTCCCTGCCCTTCGAAGTCGATTGGTTGCTACAACGCGATTACTTCACGGCGTGGTTGAAGTGGCGGACCTGAAAGGGCTCTATCGCGTTTTTGAGCGTTGCTAGGCTTATTCTACTGCCAGGGACTCTTTATATAACAACAAAATATAACTAACGTTGTTTATGGTTAATGTATAGCCGAACTGGAAACCCGGTCTTGTACGTATGTCAAGATACATCTGATCAATTTTTAACTTGATTTGTGTCATGCATACTCTCTGTCTAGGGCATAGTCTTCTTACCAAAGCCTTCCCTGGTCTTGCCTAATATAAACTGTCCCTTAGTCCAATGTGGACCATGATACCACAAAGGTGCGCTGGAGAAGGTATAGGATCAATTCCCACGTATTATGACGAAGAGGACTGGTACATTAAGCTCAACGTATCCCATACACAATCAAAAGAAACGCCTTTATCACAAATAGGGGTAAATTGGGTGCCAGAAAAACTCATGAGATCGTACAATAAGCATCGTACCAGAGAACTCCAATACAAAAGAAGTCAACAGAATATCGCACGTTTCGCATCCAATCATTTTCGTCGTCATGTCATCCGTATCATTCGTGTAAGTTAACTGCATCAAATTGCGCCGATTATGCGCATGCATGATCTATCACCTGATCGAGATCACTACCTCGAGTAGGGTTTATTCATAAGACCAATTTCGCGAGCCACGGTCGGCCACTCGAGCTCCCTTTTTAGCGGTTTGTTGCGTTTCTGCAGTTGTAGCTCCTCCCATTTCAGAAGTTCATAGCTGGACACAGTGTTAGCCCTAGATTGCGACATGATAAACAATTATGCACTTACACGAAGCGTAGATGGGGTTGAATTATGACGTTGAGTCTTCTCGCGCGGACAAAGCAACTAAGGAATATGTTAGTACCAGTTGTGTGTTGCGGAGAACGTGAACATACTAGGCTCTAGGAAATGAAAGACCATAAGACGCCATGACTTCAGCGATGCATATTGTTGCGGACCGTGACACGCCAACGCGACAGTGGACTAACGTAGCTGTGCCATCATATTTTCCCTGGCCTAAAAACGATGATTAAGTTGGTAAGTGCATGGCTCCATCAGCAGGGCGAGGGAAACATACGGATAAAATCAAGGCATCGATCAAATTCTTGGGTGAGAGGATCGATTCCATTATCCTGGACCTGGGTGATATGGAGGATGTTTTCCGGACCCATTTTCGAAATCTCAGAGCTGTTCCACGAAACAGATTCACCGATACTCAGGATCCGTCTGATACCCAGTTCCCAGAGCATATCCGGATTGTTGGCATGGGACAGGTTGCCAAGGTACATGTATGGCAGTATACGGCTTGGAAGGGATCCGTCGCAGTACTTGAACCAAGAAGGGTCGGGGAAGCTGGTGATCCCGTGGGCGTGGGCTGCGGGGCTCTCTTGCAGTAGCCGCCCCTGTACGGTGGTTAAGAATGTCACGTCTGACGGATAGGCGAAGAAATTCCGCTTCTTCTCGCGATGTAGTTTCAGCCAGGCATCGTGTGCTGGAATCCCCTCTGAAAAAATCTCATATGCTAGCATGAGAAGTGAGCTCTCTGTGTATCCATCTGGGCAGTGGATTAAGATTTTCCGGCTCTTCTTGGACAGTGGAAGCATTGGAATGTCCCCATCGGAATCTGGGTGATGGTCAGGCCCGTCAGGATTCGCCAGATAGTAGATCCACCGGACTGTGTTGACTAAATCATCCACTTCCCGATTTTCACTTGATGGTATCAAGATAGAGCCAGATGAAGGGAATTCCATGCGCTGAGGACCGTCGTCCAATTGTTTGTTCAGCTTGGCAAGAAGACGTGGGCCTGGTATATTCGCAAGGTCGCTTGCCTCGATGAACAAGTCGAAGTCATCGGAACTGGGCTCGCAAGTTCCAGGTCTCAAGATGTGATCTGGGGTGGGACCTTGCCAAACGTTTGTCGAGAATTCCGAAGCCCGTGACATGTCGCACATTTCCAGGCGCTCCCATTGAACTTGATCTGTATTAGGAACAGGCTTAGAAGAAGAGGGCATGGGATCTCACAGAAATCCACCACTTGGCCGGTCAATTGACCCTGAGGGTTAATGGCCACCAATTCCGGCGTTTTCTTTTCCAACTCAGAAAATGGGGCTTCCTATTGATTAGCGTCTGATTGGGGAAAAGCAACAGTGTCAAAAGCTCACATGAAAGGATGAAAGTGTTATAGACAGGCAGTGTCTGATCCGGGTCATATGTATCTTTCCAGTGTTGCTGCGCAAAAGCGACGGTTCTAGCAGCATCAAGAAGTTGTTTTTGGCCCACACCTTCTTCGGCGTAGAGAACGATGTCGGAGAGCGGGGCTAATTTGGCCGTTTGTATTTGAAAGTTGCGTACGGAAAACCCCTCTCGAGGATCTACGGCGAGGAATTCATGGCCCGATGGCGCGAGAATCTCTTCCAGAGCCACAGCACCCTTGATCCTCGAAGTGGTTAGATCCCCTCCGATCTTAACAATCGTGATTCCGCGCCAACACTTTGGGACTCGTCGAAGAGAGCGTTTCCGGTTTGTGAAGAAGCCGACTTGTAGATGATTCTCGGGATGCAGACCATGCAACCAAGGGAAGACTAGACTCGGGTCTGGAAGCGGCTGAGCGGCATAATGGTCCACTGCGGCCGACAGTTCGATGGCATCTAGAGTGTATATTCTGGGGCTAACACAAGCTTGTTGGAATCCGTCTGGAGGGTAAAGAAGCGAAGCGGGTTGGTTGGCGCTACTATCTTTTGCCGAAGGGGTGGCGGTTTGGGAGGTAATTGGCGAGGTGCCCGTCGGACAGACGGGGAGATGTTTATTCGGGATGGGAGAGGAGCTTCGGTTGATGTTCAAGGATGGGGCGATTCCTGCGGGAGGGGGGGTGGAATGACGGAGGCTATGCTGTTGGCGTACCACAACGGTCGCCATGATGGATCACGGTGTCGCGGTGGTGGTATGAAGTACAGGAAGGGGTATATAGTTTGATCTCAGGGATCTATGCCGATAAGAGGGATTGAAAGAACGCGATGGTGCAATGACGCGGTCATCCAGAAGAAGGATCCAAAGTAATTGTATCGACATGCGCCCCGGAAGTGTGACGTCTGGGGGAGGATAGATCTGTTTGGCGTGAGTATGCGAATATTGCGACCATGCCACGAAGGAATAGCGAGACGGGATGAATCGTATATGTGTGTACACTTCCAAATGGAAGGCGAACACGCGAAAAGGCGTGGTCGATATCAGATGGGAGACGATAATGCGTCGAGGAGGGGGGTCGTAGGAGCGGGAGGATACCCACCGGACTAGTAGATAGATCTCCACACGAGATAAGGACGAGCGAACAATGGAGAGACGGAGAGAAGCGAGATGGAAGGAGAAATAGAGAAGGGGACTGTCGGTAAGGATAGTTCAATGGACGTAAGGGAGAGAGGAAGAAGAAGAAGAAGGACGGAGAATGAGGCGTTGAGGAGAAAAGGAGGGGAAGAGAGCAGTCAAGGCATAACAAGGACGGAGGGAGTCCAGGTCCCGTGCAGCTGCTTCTCTACGACCTGATCAGGCTCTCATCAATCTACTCTCTTTACTACTTCCTCTCTCTCTCTCTCTCCCCCCTATCTCTCATATCCCCCCTGTCATACAATGTTCATTGTCCTGTGCGATATCCAAAGATCACCAGCGGATCTCATGTTGCCATCAATTTCATCATCATTCTTTGCGGGTGGGTTTTTCCCCACACCCCCATATCCCATCCTCATCTTATTCCAACTTACCGTTTGCAGCTCAGCTCCTCGCTCGGCTCGACCATAGGCTCTCGAACCTTCTTCATTTCTTTCAACCCCTCCTCGACGGATATGTCTTGACGCCAACACTCCAGTCCGGTCCTCCAATAGGGCCGGGAGGAAAGCAACCTTGCCGGGCTCTGGGCCACCAACCGTCTTGCCATGGTGATACAGGGAGGGCGGGCAAATGAGACGGCTCCCGTCGGTACTATGGCTGGGCAGTCAAACTCACTTGACGTCGTCGGGCGTCTTATTGGCACTAGGATGGGCCCGTTTGACACCCCCTCCATTATCTCTGGCGCCCGTCATTGGCCGCCAGCATCCATGGTTCTTAGGTGTCATGCAGCTTCCCAGCCCTCAGAAACCGCCATGCAGGTGAATCGGTGGTGGTGCGTCTTGTTAGGTCGCAGTCGGCTTAGTTGGGCTTCAAGGCATACGATTGACAATTTACTGGGACTCTTCCAGGCGAAGATCTACATGTCTTCTGTTCTCATCAACTATACAGCCCACTTCGATTCATATCAGATACGTCAGGTGAGAACGTGTCTGCTTACCCGTTTCTCACGAAGCTAGGACCATCTCTTGATTGGCCACGCATCCGATTTCCAATCAATGGAGAGGGGAAGGCCGCACCGAAAGCGTGATTCCGTATCTCAGCTTGCGGTTCAGACCGCGTCCCGGGAAATAGCAAGCCTCCCTGGGCCTCTGGCACTAGCAGATTTGGATTTCAAATGTGGCTGACAGCCCCTGGGCCTGTTTCGAAGCATGTGTCCACAGGGTGCACCCGGGGACGACCGTGTCACCACGCCACGCACACTAGAGGAGTCTGACATCAACTATACCAGGGTCTTTTCCTTTAACTCCTGTGCGAGTCTGAGGAGGTAGAATTGTATCATGTCCTGCGGGAGCCCGTCGAATGAATTCGTGATCTTTTGCAGATCGTTCCTTGCCTTCTCGTACGCGTGCAGGTCACGATTCCCGTAGACGTCCCGACCCGTCGCATACCCCTTATCCAAATTACGGAAGAAAACGTTCACTGCGACGCTGACCTGTTCCGTTGGAGCTGCCGTATGTAACCACAAAGGCGGCAGGAACAAGATGTCTCCGGGTTTAAGGATCGCTTCGTGGGGTGAGGTATGTGGAATTGAAACAATCGATCCGTCCTGGTTGTCCTGGAATATATCTAGAGTAGAGCTAGAAGCTCCCGGCGGAACCTGGAGGTGTTGTACGTCCCTCGGTGGAAATAAAATGAGTCTCTTCTCTCCACGGATCTGGCACAGGACATTCGCCATCACCTGTAAGCGATTAGAGGTTGACCCTGTCCGATTATTTCCGACTGCCCAACTTACGTCGTAATGAAGCCACAGCGTAACTGGGCCTGATATCCTGAGCGGGGAGCTATGCGCCTTCTCAGCCACGATCGAAAATGGCTCCGGTAGCCGAAAGTCATTCTTCAAGCCCGGGAAATCCATCGCAAGACTGGCGGGAAGTTTGCTCGGTTCTTCGGCTGATATACTCCGAAGATACTGGCGACCACCGGCGTGGATCTCGTTCAGAAACGTGCCAAATGGTTTGGTCACGTACGAGAAGTTCTTAGATTGGAAGCTCATGTTTTCTGTGTGGGCGTCATGCACTACAACCTGGTTCAAACCGGTTAGAAACTCCATGGTAGTGACTGCCATCAACCTACTTTGCGGTCACAGCCAACAGCATTGGCTAGGTATTCCTTAGTCCAAAGCTCCGTGCAGGGTCCAATATCAGATTCCGTAATGATGACGGGCTTGCCCTCAGTCAGGATGTCCTGGAACTGTGAGGCTGTCTCGACCCGTATGCGAGGCACTGATGTGATCTCGCTGCCGCTTCCCTTATTTGTCGGTCGATCTCCTGAGACTTCAAGAGATATTTGACGTTTGGCCTGGTTGCCCATCTGAGTAGAGTCGGAGATAAAAGCCCAAGTATTCTCAGCTTTCGCAGTAGCTTTCTGCAGCAGCCACGTTCCCTCCGTCCAGGCTGTACCAAAAGGGAAGCAAACAGCCCCGCCTCCCAGAATTAAGATCTGGTCAGGACTAATAGCACGGGAGACATGCCCGACGAGTAGTGGTCTCGGTCCCTCGAAATCAGCACCCAGCCCGATCGCAGATATGATGTGACGCCCTGATGTGGTGAGGGTTTTATTCATCAATGTCGTCGTATCCAGGAGCATCATCTCGTACTGAATGGGAACAGTCTGCCGCGGGATAATGCCCCCAATGATAAACAATCCCTGCGAAGAGGGGTTGACTGTCGCTCCGAATCGGTTCAAATACCTGAACATAGGCGAGGACTGCAACCTTTCAGTTTGGTTCTCCAATTCCATATAGTAGGATCCATCATTCCGCCTATGAAGTCTCCATGTCCAGAAATCTCCGAATATGGTGCCATCTCGTCCTATACCACCAAATACGACACCTGACGCGTCATTAATGGCTGCCAGACAGGCCCCTGAACGGGCTGTGACATGGGCCTCTCCGGTTTCGACTTGTTGCCATTCTCGATTGTTGCTATCCCAGAGCAACCACGAGTCGAGAGGATCGCCACCGCTTGTCTTCCCACCGTATACAAGAACACATTCGGACTCAAGCGTCACCTTGACGGCGCTGTGTCTGAACCGAGGAGCTGGCAAACTCCGAACAACACGCCATTCGTCTTTCTCCCGGAGCCAGCAATCTTGGAAACCAGAAGCGGGCGAAGCGCGACCCCCAACAAGCAGGCAACGGTTTTCAGTTAACTCGGTAATTGTGTGACACATCCGCGCGGACACCTCCCTAGGAAACGGATGCCTAGAGTTATTGATGCGATCCGATTTGGAGTAAAGATCCGTCGAGGCTACCCGAGACTGGCGATTCAAGCCTGAATGATGGCCAATGGAGTTTTCCCCGTCAGGTATTATAGCTCCGAATCTTCTCTGTCCACCTCGGGCCTGTTTATGGCGTAGATGGAAATGGTGCGATAGGTCAGGTAGTGCTTCGCGCAGTGACGGGATAAAAGTATTAGGACTAGAATCCCGCTGCGTAGAAGCACGAAGGAGAAAATAGTGGGACGTGAAGAGTGCGAATTCTTCCCACTCATCAAAAGGCTCAATGGAGTCCAGCGACCTCCTTAGGGAGGAAGGAACAAACGTATCGTCTGACCATAAGTCCCAGAGACTTCTTGCATTTGCTTGAGCCCACCCTGCACTTGTAAACCGATGTTCCTGTTCCTTCAATGATGGGTACTTGTGGATCGAATACAGAGGCGCGCCAAGCTTCTTGTAGTGTCTCGTCATGGTCGACGCGAAAGGATGATCGGGGCCGTCGGGAAGAAACTGCTCCAACATGCAGAAGTGGGCATCTTGTACAATAAGTCAGTAGATGGTCGAGGAGTACAAGGCGTTATGGTAGGAGATCCAGACCGTCACTCAGCTTCGACGCCCAGTTGACGACGGCACTGGCGGATTCGATGTCCATATACGTCAAGGACACCTCGGCCAGAAAAAGAACGGAAAAAGTTTCAGGAAGGACGTCCGTTTTCAGCACGTTGTCCAGCTTTTCCAGGTTCTTCAAGTCACAGCCAACGGCCAGGTATCTCTTGCTGCGGACTTGGATGGGATTGGCGTCCGGGAAGAATTCTACATCCTCAAGATGTCGAATGATGTCGTCCGATCTTCGGATGGCGGTTTTCTTATTCACCATAAGCTTCTCATAGTCGATGTCCACGAATGTCGTGTTTCTACATAGGGAACTTTCACCACTGAGAAGCATGTATGGTAGGGGGTCGCTACGTTGCTCTATCTTAGCATACGGTCCAACACGCCTCGATGTCCGCTACGACTCACAATCCACAGCCGAGATTCAAGACGAACTTGGGTCGATCGGACGACTCTCTCATGAACTGACGTACGGTCTCCCCTATGGCATGCATCCGGAGCCAATATTCACGATTGATCAAGGGCGCGCGTCTCTGGGGTTTCTTGACGAAGGACCGGAAGAAATGAGGTTTCGGATAGTAGAGCATTTCGACACTGCGCTTGGATACAATACTGCTGTTATTGGTCTAACGGAGTCAGTAATGCACGAAGGTTGGGGATTTCAACAACAAACGAGACTCAGGTCTACTTGCCCCCATCACCAGATCGGCCTCCTTTTCGGCCTTGGAGCTGAGCCCCGGCCTGGCCGTTTCTTGACCCGAGGCCATAACCGTCAAATAGAAAGAGAGAATGCCGGGCTGTCAGGGACAGAAATTGTCGCGGGGAATTTGGGGGGGAATCGGAGCGGATGAACGATGTTCAACGATCAAGGTGTGGCCCAAGCGTCCGATGACTCGCTTGCCGCGTCAGGCGCAGACCGCGGCAACTTGAACTGCTGTTCACCTACAGCGATCCCCCGGATCCCCCGCATCCACTTGCCGTCTGCCTGCTTCTCATTTCGTCTTGCTGCCTAGAGTCGACCCCGTTGGATACATTCTCTTCCGGCGAGGGAGCCCCCCTTTGGACATTTGGCGCGACGTTAGTTTGAGCGTCAGGACATGCGAGGCGACGATCGTCGGTGACGGAAACGGTCCTGTGATGCGATCTGACTTAAACCCCTCTGTCCTCTCCAGCCACACCAGCGCTTTCTTCTAGACCCGACCTGCATATACCGACTGCTTCGTGGCTGTCTGCGTTGGATTTTCTCCGACATTTTACGCCTTGGAATCGTTGTCAACGCCCTCGTCGGGGATCGCTGGGCGTCATGGCGATGAACTTTGTCACTTTCAACCAGGACTACAGCTATCTGGCTGTAGGTAAGAGTCTCCTTTCCCTCCGCCATTATCCAAGGGTATCTTTTAATTTCTCCCAGCCACTTCCAAAGGGTTTCGCATCTTCACGACCGACCCATTCGCCAAGAGCTATGAGACGAAGGAGGGCAATATTGCGATTATAGAGATGCTCTTCTCGACGTCTCTTGTCGCTCTAATCTTGTCTCCTCGTCGCCTCCAGATAACTAACACCAAGGTTCGTAGTGGCGTCCTCTCACAGGCAAATGTTAGCAAATTTCGTACCACTCCATAAGAAGATGAGTGCACTTCTGATATGCTCTTTTCCGTCTCTATAGCGCCAGTCAACGATATGCGAGTTGACATTTCCCACCACCGTCCTGGCCGTCAAACTGAATCGAAAACGGCTTGTTATCGTTCTAGAAGATCAGATCTACCTTTATGACATCCAAACGATGAAGCTCTTGTATACCATTGAAACGTCGCCGAATCCAAACGGTGAGACTCCCACCCGTTCGAATATAAACCCCCAGTTGAATATTGACATCTTCAGCTATCTGCGCCCTCTCCCCCTCCTCGGACAACTGTTATCTCGCATATCCTCTTCCACAGAAAGCCCCGCCTTCGTCTTTCAACCCTCCATCTCATGCGCCTCCTGGATCAACTCACGTCAGTCCGACCAGTGGGGAAGTCCTGATTTTTGATGCTTTGAAGCTGGAAGCGATTAACGTCATCGAGGCGCACCGATCCCCACTGGCCTGTATCACCCTCAACGGGGACGGGACCCTGATAGCAACAGCTTCCGATAAAGGCACCATCATTCGGGTCTTTTCAGTTCCTGACGGCCACAAGCTATATCAGTTCCGGCGAGGATCGATACCTTCGAGAATATATAGCATGTCATTCAACACAACTTCGACACTTCTTTGCGTCTCGTCATCCACTGAAACCATCCACCTGTTCAAACTCAGTCACCAAAACTCCTCCCGAGAAGGCTCCCCATCCTCCGCAATGTCTCGTGAGAGAGCTCTCAGCCCAAGTTCTCTTGGCAACTCGCCTGATGCGGATGATCCGGGCGAAGATATGGAATCTTCTGAAATCGCATCCCGGAAGCATAACGGCACACTGATGGGGATGATCCGGCGGACGTCACAGAACGTCGGCAGCTCTTTTGCTGCCAAGGTTGGGGGTTATCTCCCCAAAGGCGTAAGTGAAATGTGGGAGCCGGCGCGAGATTTTGCATGGATCAAGCTCCCAAAAACAAATCAGGCACAGGGGACCAACGGAAGCGCTGGGCCTTTAAGGAGTGTAGTAGCCATGAGCAATAACACACCGCAAGTGATGGTGGTTACGAGCGATGGCAACTTCTACGTTTTCAATATAGACCTCTCGAAAGGAGGAGAGGGAACACTGACCAAACAGTATTCGTGAGTATTACCGTGCCCTAAATAGTGTGCTGGACTAATGCCACGCGTCAGAGTACTCGACACAAACGATCGGTTAGGGTACTCTGTGACGGATTATTAGCCTTGATTGATACCACTCCTTCTACACTTACGCTCGTTACGATTTCTTTTGGTTGCTGCTCCTACGCTCGGTAGGGTTTGGATTGCAAGCGCGCCGTCTGCGCCGTCTCTTCTCCATGGCATCGGCTATATTGGTGATTCACTGATTTACCACCCGGGAATGTACTACGCCTCTCCTCGCAGTTAGCAACGAATATGCTTTTGCTGTTGCCCATTGCACGCTTTTGTCCCTTATATCAGACACCAATAGTATAGACGTTATATCACTATTGCCCAGCTAATAGGTTGTATCCGGCTTAAGCGCTTGGGGTTCAAGATATATATATGGTCAGGGTAGTCGTGCAGGCTCTGTACAGCACTACGTATCCTATTCAAGTTGCCTACTTAGCCACCAAAACCAGTACTTTCGGTACTCTTTTCAACTTCCCATGATCAAATCAGAAGACATAGATATGCCAGGCTGAGTAGATTGAGAAGGGAGTGGACATTTTGCGTCTCAGGGGCTCGGCAGATGTTCAAGAGTTTCAAGTTTATAGTGGTTGCATACTACAGGAGGGATTTTTCAATGACTACATCAAGCTGGTGCTCTAGGCCTATTACCCTCCTGGCCCCGTAACGCGAGGCTAACACCCACCTAATGCGGCAATCATGTAGTCTTTGAGATATGGCTTTATATAGCATTTTCCCTGCTCGTACCGTCTTCGTGTATCTTCCGTGAGCTGCCTGTGCACTCCATAGCATGACAAACATACCTTAGGTACATTCTGGTCCCTTCTAAAATCTCCCATTCCCGCGTGCTGTATTTAAACCGTATTTAGGTACAGAACCTCATATAGATGCTTCAATATGGCTATTGCTACGTGGATTTTGAATGTTAAGCATTTTAAGAATATTTTAAGCTCCGCTCGTAATCAGGCAATGCCCATTTGGCCATCCACTCCGACTTAATATTTGGATTGAAGCAGGTTCACTTTTGACATTAGAAAGCCCCAAGGCTTCAACATGGGTTACTCCATAACAGCTAATCTCGAATTGGTAGGTGTGAGTAGCCGATCAGGCTATCTTTATATTCTTCAAGGAACTTATCAGACAGCGGCCCGCCACGACGAGTGCAGTCCCCCTTTTCTCAGGTATGAATAGCTTCCTTAAGAACAAAGTCCTCCTTGCCGTTGGTATAACCGTGTGATGCCACATTGCCACATGGTATTCACGTAGAAGCCGATCGCTGGCCTTGGAGGTGAAGGTCTCATGCCAGCCTTAAGGATCTACGACATGTCTTCCGTTGTTGGTGCTGGTATTGTGCATGTCGGAACCCATTGACAACTAGCTAGCATAAAACTCCATCGAGACATAGATCTGCACAAAACATTGATAGTGTGTATATGTGTACTCGAAGTATTTACGTAAAAGAAAATTCGACAAAGTGGAAAATAATGCTCTGAGGAGGCTGGGACTCACTGAATCAAGATTACCTTGGGGGCTACTACTGCCCCAACTCCTCAAGCCAACACTTACCACTGGACCTCTATCTGCCTCGTTGCCGTGACTAGATTCTACTGAAAATGTTGGTCACATGACCTTACCCACAGACGTGATTAGCTCACAGCATCACCACATCTCGTTGAATCCAATCATCGACGTAACTCGAGAAGGCCATGTATTTACGAATCCAAATACACTGATTTTACATCTCTTGCTGGGATTTTCTCAAGATATAACCTGTTATTCAGAAAATTATATCGAGACGCGAGATGCGAGATGCGGACGAAAGGATGACACGTGCATGTCCTCCAGCGATAACAGATATTCAGCACCATGCTGAAGCAAGACCAAAAAGGCCTACCGAAAGACCCGATGGCAGTCAACGAGACCGCAAAATGCCACTCAAGCATGGCAAAAATCCATTACAAAGGGCGATCCAGGACTTCGTGACGAGTCATCTGTCGCCGTCTGTCCTTTCAGACCACGGCATAGCACAAGAGGCACTTTTCTCATCGCTCCCGAAACGCTTCTCAATATATGAGCCAATGCTGCTTCTCTCGGTGAATGCGTTTGATACTGCTCCGTGGGGCGTTGTCTATAGGAGCCTTGGCGCTGAACAGAAGGAAGCCCTTTACGCGACCATAGCGAGAGCATTCATTCGGAAGGGTGTAACTCACGTCGCTATCAATGCGCCCATCGCTCTCACCGACACGCAGGGGCAAGAGAACCGTATGCGCAATCCGGTGGGGTTGATTCCGCTGCATGGCAATTTTGGCCCCATGCCTGCAGGGGAGGGGAAATTAGCACAGCCAACGAAAGACGACTTCGAACAGGCGTTGTGGGTACGCGCGGTGCAGAATCAGGGAATAGTCCAGATCTGGTCGCCATTGTACACGATGTTTTCCCGCGGGAACGTCACCGAGAAAGCGCGTATCCTCGGCTCCGAAGGCACGTTTGAAGGGCTTGATGAGCCGTCTCTTGGCGGGGTAGAGGTTGGTGAGATTGCTGTTGTGGACATGTATGCTGGTATTGGCTACTTTGTCTTTTCATATTTGAGGCGCGGCGTCAAACGAGTCTGGGGGTGGGAGCTTAACGCCTGGTCGGTTGAAGGTCTTCGGAGAGGCTGTATAGCCAATGGATGGGGTTGCAAAGTAGTCAGGGTTCAGGCCGAGGGGACATTGAGTGTATCACTACCAGAATTGGCCGATGACCTGCGTGATACGGACAGAGTGGTCGTGTTCCATGGGGATAATAAGTATGCGGGCGCTGTCATGACTGAGATGCGTGAGCTTCTGGAAAACCGGCAGTCCTGGAACAGTATACGGCACGTTAATTTGGGTCTTCTCCCGTCGTCAGAGGATGCCTGGGATAATGCCTGTAAGATGATCGATATTGAAAAGGGAGGCTGGATACATGTTCATGAGAACGTGGACCTACGACATGTTGACAAGAAGAAAGAAGAAGTGACCATGGAAATTGCGAGGTTACGGTCTCAAGCTACGGGTCTACGGCTCGTCGTCGGATCAACTGCCATATGTCGACACGTAGAACACGTCAAGACATATGCGCCTGGCATCATGCATTGCGTGTTTGACATTGAAATACTGCCGCATAAGAGTTCCAATCAATAAGTCAAGATGCTAATAAAAAATATAGAAATTCCGGGTGGTATAGCTCTCCCGTCAATTTTTATGAGTATGGTTCTTGGCCCCAGACACTACCTCCATTCGCGAACAAGAATGTACAGTCTGCGCTCAACCAAATAAAGTGACTTTTCTTTTCGAATGTGTACCTAGGTAGTGATATATTACGCGGTGCGACAACACAGTGCCTACGGTGTAGATACCATCTCTGGCCCAACTTCGATCTGCAGAACACAATCGATCCCGGCTCGACACATTGCAAAATGGAAGGCCCAGAAGGAATTTGCAGATCGATGGGTGGATCTACTGCGTAATACAGCACACAAGAGGCCCGAGGGATGTAAGAGGACGGGGAAGCCGGAATATCCGTAGTGATATGGGGTTCCCATGTCTGGCACGGTGGAGCGCATCGGATCGATGAACATCGCGTGAGATCTTAGCTCCCTTGAGGCGGAAGCAAATGACTGCTTAGCTCTTCAAACATTATCGTCCACATATGTCGTACATACCATGAGACGGCCCGGACGCAGTATGTTCGCAAGGACTCCGAATGATCTGAACCCATGCCAATTGCCGAGCTATTGACGAACTTCTGTGGTGGACTCAGCACGATCTTCTCTCGGCAATCGCGTGTGGATCTGGGATAACACTTTGCCAAGTTTCCGAGCATTAATCCATGTATAGTCCGTTGATATGGGCCTGTTATTGGAGGTGACGTTTGTCTAAGATCGAAAATCAAGGGACCATGTTCCAACACGGAAACCCAAGCTCCATCGCTACCGTCGATCCCTCTATCGGAGCTCCTGTTCTGTACGGAAGATATCCATGGATTATCATCTTGTCAGGATTTGCATAAACAGGGCTACCCTGGGGGTATAAATGTGGGATTCCTAGCTGGATTCTTCCAGCTGTTTTCATCCGCTCTACATCTTTCTATCTATTCAATCCCTGCTCCTTGCTTCTTCCTGATACAAGTCAGAGGCCTTCGCTTATTACCAACTACCAAGTACGTCCGCAACAATTTTCTCCGTTCCCACTAGACCATATTTCTAATTGTGACTATAGAATGCATTTCAAGTCCCTCTTCGCCCTCGCTGCCTCCCTTTCCTTGGCCAACGCCGCCTACATCGTCGGAATCTGCGGCGATGCCAGTGGCACCGCACTGTCTGCTACTGAAAATGCCTGTGGTACTGTCAATGGCAAGTTCTGTGGTGCTGCTACTGGTGCGAGACGCTGTGTTGTGCAAAAGTCTGAATGGTCCAGCTTCCAGCAGGCCTGCCCTGGCGACACCTTCCAGAGACCCGGTTCTTACGACAAGAGCACCGCGGAGCAGATGGCTCTTTGTTAAATGGGTCGTCTATATACTGTGTGGCAGGGAATACGTCGTTCCACTAAATTTCATATATAAAACGAAGGAAATTACTGGTATTCGTGATGTACTCTTTAAGGTATCAGACCATGATTTTTTAGTGAAGCAACATCTTGAATAGTCTCAGGAGATAGATACTCTTGAATAATTGCGCCGCCTTGAAAAACATCTTCCATTTAATTCTATAAAAGGTATAAGAGTTTTACAGGACAAAAAGTACATATAAGAAGCATCCCAAGCAAGCAGAACAAATGAGAACGACCTGCAAAGGGCATCGTGAAATGTAAAAAGGGGTATAGGAAATTGAAGGTGTTTATCAAACGGATTTTAGCATATTTGGATGAGAAGGCTCGGATTAGGCCGTATATGAAAGAAGCTGATGAATTGTGTACTATATGTGCCACAGATAGACCGGGTAGGTGCCAGACACTGTCCCAGAGGCCTGTCTGCTTCTCATTATTACTGCTATGTTTCTTGAGTTCTTGAGCCCGAAGCGATGGTGAATATCATGGTCCTCGAGTCAAAGCTCGGCGTCCCAGTAACGGAGCAGAGGGGAAGGCAGTGAAGAAAGGCCTAATCGCCTGTACTACTCTCTGCATAGTTCGTTTGGTTACATCGGCCATCCCTGGCTAATAGCTGCCATAGATGATATCCTAGTTTCAGGGGAGGGTTGTGGGCCACAGGGAAAAGCAAGGTGCATGATTGTACTTTTGAGACAAAGTATCTAGGGCCATAGCTATGTTGATGTTAAGTATCTTGTATCACAAACAGCGGGGTCACATTTAATAGTGTAAAATGGTTATAACATAGATGTAAAATCTATAAATAGGGCAATTGTACGGCTTTCTAGGTTCGATGTTAAGCAATTTTCATCTTCTCTAGCGACTACTTGTTATCTCCTCTTTACAAAAACTTTGTATGAGGATCACCAGAGAACCATGGTAGACCGACTGCGAGACACCACGCTTCTGAACGTCATGGCCTGTAGAGAGGACATGCCACCTGTCGCGAGAGATGGAGAAGTAGGTAGAAGTAGAAGGCGGACGGAGAAAGTACGGAGTAAGCCGCAGTTATCCGGGGTGGTCCCGCTTGCTGACTCATCTATCCAGCTTCATAACAAAGTAGTTACTACGAGTGAGCAAGTCGTATACTCTAGCGTCTGTCATAGAATCTCGTTCATAAGTCGCCTGAATTTGGCTACAGTCTATACATTTCACTTCGACTCTGGACTCCATCGAAGACGCAGGTGTTGTCGAATGGCACGTACTGCCTGGTGATCACCTTTTTTATCTGGAAACAATGAAGCTTTCTTTTCTTCTCCTTTCCCTCACAGTTCCTTACCTCTGTTTAGGTTGGGACTGCAAGCCTGGCTTAAATTATTGTAAACATACTGTTGAGGCGAACGGTACGTGTTCCTCTACCACTATCTCGATCCTCCATATTAATAACTGTGTACAGCCGGCAAAATGAATAACAATCACCCCGAGAGGACACTCTATGAGTGCCGTCAACAATATATTAATGGGGCGGCAGTTCTGGTTATTCAAAAAGGTGCTGTGTGCCACCTCTCTTGTATCGACGCTGGACTGGGTAAGAGCGATTACTGTAGTAGCAAAAAAGAGTACTGCAGTGCTCCTTGAATGTTGTGACTGGTTAAGAGTGGTTTCTACGAGACGTGGGAGATGGTTAAAGGAGTCTATGCACGTGAGAACTACTTGATAATAAAGCTTGGTCCCTCGCCTATGTATTTGCCCACCTAGCGTGTCCACAATACTGAAGCAAATATAATTGATAGCATTAAGTCTTCCGTAAGACGACTAACTTCAGTATAAGAAAAACAAATAGTAATAGTATTTAATATTTGTAGACAAACTAGAGTCAGATGTCCTAATCTACTTAGCAATTAGTTACTATGTAGAAATGCAATTGTTATATTAATAAAAGCTCTAATGTTTAGCCCGCGGGCAAGAGGTGACCGACTTATTCACTTGGCCGCTCGCTTCCCGGATACGTTACCTCGCCTAGCCACGTATATGTCTACCGCTGGCTTCTCTCGGGAGAACCAACGAACAGTTATACCTAAGCCCCCCAGCTGGTTCTAATATATATATATCACTTCCTAGTTAACATACCGCCAATATATTCTGACCCGCCTACTAGCTACCGCACCCTAGGGGCCTCATAGATCCTAACAAGAACATCCTAAACTAGCAGGGTAAAACTGAATCAGATAGAATGAATAGAATAAAATTGATATGGATAGGACCAATAAGAATGGAATAGGTTTATATGAATTAATAGGCATGGATTCAGATAGAAATGAATCAGAACGAATGGATAGGAGTGAACTAGACCGGAATAAAAAAAGGATGAATCCGAATGTAATAGGGATGGCAAGTTAAATGGCTACCTCAGGCATAAAGCAAATTGAATAGTCACTATCAGATGTATGGCCTGATATCGACTTGAGCGCCTGAGGCACTAGCACAGCATATCTATTTCGGACTGTTATGTTTTCCTTGTTTCCTGAATTACGGCATTTATTCAGTGAGTCATCTCTATATATGCCATAGTGACCCCTTTATTCACTCCCTATTCATTCCAACCTTGTTTCGTTATTCAAACAGGGCCATGGCAGCATCCCCTACATTCACATTTACGTCTCTCCTAATAGCGGATAAACAAACAGTACATACACGTGTACACAGAGAGAAAATTTGTAGACTTAAGGAACACGAGTATAATCTAGTATCGAACTCCATGTATATAAAGTCTCGATTACTCAAGCGCTCTACCAACTCATTGCGAAGACACAGGAAGTGTCTCATACTGCGCTTAGCGGCGCCTCCAGAAGAGCCAGCAAATTATACTCGGTCATAGTATCAAGCTAGAAGCTCCATAAGCCACACAGTTTAGCGCCTCACTCTTGCCCTACATAGGTGACACCGAAATAACCAATAAAATTATAAACCAATTCCGGAGTTTCTTTTGATAATAGGCCAATTGCCCGAACCAATCACTGCAACATTAAGACTCTGTACCAGCCTTGTGCTAGTCCAGCTCGATGTGTATATTTCGCCTAGAGGATAGACCCAAATAACTCGCCATAGCTACAATTAGGACGGTAGAGGGCTCTATATTCAATTATAATCAGTACAGGATATTGTTTCCCAGCCATATAATGGGGAAGCTCTTCCCAAAGCCCAGCAGTGAGTCGAAAACTAATTAAATTTCTAGAGAGAATTGGTGATGGAAGACAAGCGGTGCTTTTCGAATTCATGATGTAGTCTGTTCAGGTAAAGTCCAGCACAAAGTAACGTTGTAACGAAATCTTTGTCATTGTCTCCAGGCTATCATGAAGGTTCAACATATGTCTATTATGCTTACCGCAATGCTCTTTTACAAACTATCCTGACAACACCACAAGAAAGATGAAAAGACGAACCTTCCGCACGCTAAAATCCTGTAGATATCTTCTCCAAACAAGCAGGGTTTTGGATATAAGTGAAGCATGAAAGCATAACCAAAAAAGCCACATATATACATACAGCAATAGAACATTATATGTACACCGTTCTAAGCTCCTTTGAGAAACTTCCGAGGGATATTAGCTTCCACAATCTGCATCCTCTCCAACGCCTCCAATCTATCCGCAGCTTCATCCTCCTCGTCGTGCCTGCGGAAATGTTCGATGTCCTCGGGATGATTGAGGTCCTCCTCCGTTGTATCGTCACCGTGAAACTTCTCAAAGTGATGGATCTCGTACTCGTATTCGATATCGCCATGGTGGCCTGGTCCAAAGCCAAAGTCCGGTAGGCGGGTACCACTTGAAACAAGGCGCATCCAGTTGTCGCGGGAGATGACACCAGTATTTGTGGGATCAAACAGACTGAACACCTCCCGGATAGCCTGTTGCTTGCGTTCCTCACTTATGCCAGCATTTGATTCGTCATCGAGACCGTAAGTTTTGCGAACTTCATCGGCCGTCCAAGCGCCCGAGGAGTCGTAGTCGTGGAGTGTGAAGAAGGACGCGGCATCGAAACCGTCGACGTGATGTTCCTCTAGAGGAGGTCAGTCATCAATGATTCATTACTTTCCAAATGAAGCTCAGACGCATACCGTGCATGTGCCTCTCTGCCCAGTCCGAGGAGGGGTTTTGGTCACTGGAATGTGACCCATGGGCGTTGGCGAAACTGCCGGTGAGGGCGAGTAGAGCGGCCGTCAGGGTAATAGAGCGAGCAAACATCGTGAACGGAGGACGCCCAAGACTCGAGCAGCATAGAAAGAAAAAGAAAAGGAAAATCAAACCAAAACCATAAGCGTTAACTCATAAGATCGACGTGGAAACTCGAGAAAGGAGACTAACGTTAGGAGTGCCGGTCATGGTCCTTTATCAGTCCACTAGCTTGCTGTTTGCAGTGTTTGCAACCATCCGTCGACGTGCGACTTTTGCCGACGACACCAGAATTGTTACCATCACTACCCGCAAACCTCCCGCTTCAGCTCCCCCACCCCCTCGGTCGGTGTAGGGAATTGAGACCCGAGACCCGGTCAATCGAAGCTGGTGCTTTTTTCGACTTGTTACTACAGTTCCCTCCGGTTGAAATGTCGCGGTAATGCAGCGACTTTGGTCCCGCGCCGCTCCGGCGCAATCATCCTGTCGATGCGTCTCATGCTTGAGCACTGGCGCAAGCGGCATCACCTCCCGCGCGGCATCAGCAGCGAGCAAGAGACGTCTCAAGATCGGGAACTCGGTTACGGCACTCTACACCAGTATCTTCGCAGCGGCAGCCTTGGCCGATGCTCAGGCTAAAGACAGACGCCGCTTGGAGTGGAAGGAGAAAATTGCGGCTGTGAAAGAGGAGGTCAATGAGTTAGTTGATGAAGAAGAGCGTATTCTGGCCGCGATTATGTCGCGGCGGAAGAAGAAGCTCTTCAATGGCCCGCTACAAATTCGGCACTACAGCTCTCTTGCACCATCCATACCCGACCGATTTAAACGCCCTCTGTCGACAGCCGCCCCAACCCCTCGCATTGAATATACCAATGCTGCGATCAATGACGGTACGGATGATCTTATGGACGAGCTTGATGTGGGCCGTAATGCCAAGGAAGGAGAAAATACTGCTAGCGGGAAGGAAATCCCAGATATCAAGGAGTTCGTACCAGAAACCGAGGATCCCTTATTGGAGGGTTCTGGCAAAGATACTGGTTTGGGTCTGGAGGATGATACCATACCTGACTGGCTGTCGTTCGATTTGGTGCGGCAGAAATGCATCCGAAAGCTTGCGATCAAACAGCTAGCCATCCGGTTTCTGCTCCGTCCGGCAATCGCACACAGCTACATGGGTCTCCGCATGTCATACCACTTTGACTACACGGTTCCCCAGATGAATGTGAATGATTTGATCGAGGAGCTGAACTCGCTTCGGAAAAGGATACGACAATTGAAGACAACGAGAGACGCCTATATTGAGGATCTTGCAGAAGATCTCCATGCGGGCAACATGAAAGAGCTATCGAAGCAACGCTCGAAACTTGACCAGGAGCTCCGTCATGACACGGAAGAATATCTTCATGGGAAAATGAGTCTTCCCGAGCTTCTCTTAAGACTGGCAAACAACCTTCTACAAGCTTCTGATCCCGACCGCCCATACGCCATGAGAACGATGCTTACAACATTTGCCAAGGCCCGTCAAAATGACTTGGGCGACTTAGTTCTGAAAGCCATGTTGCCCAACAAGTTCCCGTTGAACTCTTCCCTCATCCTTTCCATAATGCACTTCTACCGCAAGTCGAAAAACCTGAAGGGCTTCGACTTATTCCTGGAAATGATCCGGGGAGAGCGGTACCCAGTTGATTTGCAACAACTCGGATACTATAAGCGGGCAGTGATCAACGGCGTTGAGATCTCTGTTCCACCAGTCCAGTCAGCTAATGCCGTGACCTGGTCTACACTCATCATCTGCTGCTTACGATTCGATCAACCGGATCGGGCTGATGCTTACCTCCAAGCCGCGAGACAGCATGGCTACATGGACGATTTCACAACTCTCAATACGTACTTGAGATATTACGGTATCCGGTCTGACTGGGACAAGGGGCTACAAGCCATGAAGCGGGCTTTGGCCTACATGGCGTCATCGACAGAACATCGGGAGGTCAGAATCGAGCGGTTGATCGCACGCATGGTGCACCTGTGTGACGAATGCGAGCGGTACGATGTTTCGGAAGCGCTCATTTCCGCGGCGATGAGCAGTGGCTTCGACTCCACGATTGCCCAGAAGCAGAGAGACATTGAATTCTCCGCTGACCCTGAGCTTCGACGATGGCATGTTGCGAATAATGCATCTCCAAATGGCAATCAGAGTAAGCCTCTTTGGGAGAAAACCTACGCTTTTGTCAATGCAATGAGTCAGCAGATAAACAGCCTGGCAGAGAGGCGCCCAGGCAATCAATGGCAAAAGTTGATGGATACTTACTCACAAGAGGTATTGTCAGCTGTGCACGCTGGCATCCCAGATAAGTACAAAGTCTCCGACAAGAGACAAGAGACGGAAGGCCATAATGCGAACGTTCAGCAACACGAGATCGACTTGTTGAAGGATGAGGTGGCACAGCTAAAGCAAATGGTCTTCGAATTAACAACAAAAACGTCAAATGACGCAAATTTGCCCGAAACATCATCTCTTGATTTGGGACACCTGAAGACGAAGCTTTCTGGTAGGCCAGTCCCCGAGATGGCTCAAAAGAAGAGTGTCCGAGTCTACCGGTCATGACGCGCTTCGGGTCCGTCAAAAATGCACGGATAGTACTTCCACTAGCTAAAATTCGGTGGACATGTATACAGTATGTGCCTTGAAAAGGCCTGCTTTGATTCATTCCTGTTCTTGATATTGTTGATACCTGACTGGACTGTATATTATTATGATGAATTAGACCTGCTTACTGAGTCACTATGTTGGTGTTCTGGTTGGACCGAAAGAGATATTGAGCATGGTCGACAGCGATCTTGCGAGCGCCATGGTCATCCTACAATGAAACGCCCGAAACTGAAGGTCATTCGCCCTAATCATTGTGCGCATTCTCGAGCGTAAACTACTCATCATAAAGAAAACAATGGTTGTAGCGAGTATCTCTGGATCTAGGGGACGGCCCTGAAATCATCTCTATAAATAAGTGGTATGGCGAATAACACGGGGATAATCTATATTTGCAAGAAATAAAAGCGAATCTATCGTCTTTTTCCAGAATCGGCACGCATCTTTTCCTTCCGCGACAATCTTTCAGCGGCACGGAGTAGAGCAGAACGGATTTCACCCTTGGGGAATGTCGAGATATCATAATAGGTAGGGGCGATATCCTAGACAGTTGATTAGTTAAATGATTTCACTGGCAAAGTGGATCGACTCACAATTAGCCATTCCGGCTTGACGGCAGTAACAGTTCTGATGTAGTTCTTCGTGGTGAGGACAAATTCGTTATACAGCACCCACTCTGCATCCCAGCCAAGAACTGTCGACGGATGCAAGAGAACGTTCTGGTTGTCCTTGATGGTGGTGTACATGCTCTTGCCCTGAGACTCCTTCTTGGCAACTTGCATGAAGAATCCAGCGCACAGCGCACGGCGGATGTTCTCATAGTATTTCTTGTCCTCAAAAGGCGTTGAAATCATCTCCAACTCTTCACGCTCCATGATCCGGAGAAGTTGCATCCGGACATTGTCGGCCGATTGAAGGGACCTCAAGGAGAGGAAATGATCGTGACACCACTGCTTCGGGTTCTCTTGAGCGTCAGCGCTCTTAAACGCATGGTATACATTGAGAAGCGACAAGTGATCGCCATCGGGGTGGGCGAAGAGGTTCTTCATCTCATCGGCACGCTTCCGTTGGGAAGCGGGGCGCACGAAGACGTTTGGCACCGAAAGCAACGCTGTGATTGAGAGGATCTCGTTCGAACAGTAAAACTCCGGAGAGCTAATCAGCATGACGGCAAGGGCAGGGTCGAGGGGGAATTCGGACGCAAGACGACCGAGCTGTGTAAGATTGCCGTCATCGTCGAGACAAGCCAGGTAGTTCAGCTCTTCCAAAGCTCGCATAAGTGTCTCCGGTGCGGGAGGATCCATCAAATCGAAGTGAACCAGATCGTCAATTCCAAGCTTCTTCAATTCCAAGACGGTGGACGAGAGGTTGGAACGCAAAATTTCGGGATACGTCTGGTCAATCAACTCCTTCTTGAAGGCACCTTCGGTGTAGAGACGGAAACACTTTCCGGGCCGTGTACGACCGGCACGACCGGCACGTTGTTGAGCGGATGCCTTAGAAATAGGTGACACGAGGAGAGACTCGACACGAATGCGAGGGTTGTAGATCTTCTGCTTGGAGAAGCCGGGGTCCACAACGTACACGATACCGTCAATTGTAAGCGATGTTTCGGCAATGTTGGTGGAAACAATGACCTTTCGGCCCGGGCGTCCACCAGGACGGCGAGGACCAGGAGCGGGTTCGAAAATGCGCTGTTGCATGTGGGGTGGAAGACTGCCATACAGGGGGTATACTTTCAAGGGTCCCGCGTCAACTTCCCGCACCATTTCATCTGCTTCCAATGAGATCTTCCGAGACGCATCTTCAATCTCTTCTTCACCGGTCAAGAACAGCAGAATATCGCCATCGCCTTCTGTGGCATGGATCTGCAGAACCGTACGGATAGCAGCTTCCACATAATCCTGTTCGGGCTCAGGAGTATAGAAGATCTCGACAGGGTGAGTACGACCAGGAACAGCAAGCAACGGGGCGTCATTGAAATAGCGTTGGAACTTCTGCGCATCCAGGGTGGCAGACATGATGATGATCTTCAGGTCAGGCCGGCGCAACACAACTTCCTTCAACAAACCCATCAGGACATCCGTAGCCATGGTTCTTTCGTGGGCTTCATCCAAAATGATCGTGCTATAGCGGTTGAGGTTGTGGTCGTTCATGGCTTCTCTCAGAAGCATACCATCGGTCATGTACTTGAGAACCGTCTTGGGGCTGGTCATATCTTCGAAACGGATGCTGTAACCGACTTCTTCTCCGAGTTTGACGTCCATTTCCGCCGCGACACGCTGGGCAACCGACATGGCCGCCACTCGACGAGGTTGGGTACAGGCGACCATCTTGCGTTGGGTCTGAGGTTGATCGTCGAATAGGACAAACTGAGGGATCTGAGTAGTTTTACCGGAACCGGTTTCACCGACGAAGACCAGAATCTGGGACTTCTGGTATAGCTCTAGGAACTCATCTCTTTGGCAAAGATATTAGTAACATTCTTCTGACACTCTGTCCACCTGTAACAGGGTGGGATCAACACGAACCTCTGCGCATGGACTGGAAGATCACGACGGGTCTGCAAGATCGAGAAGTACTTGCTAGAGAACGGCTGGTTGTTGAAAGGGTTGATATCGCCATCTTCGATCTTCTTCGCAATGGCGGCAGTCGACTGATGTCTCTTGACCTTGGCGAACGGGGAGTCCCTGTCGAACGTGCTGTCGCGGGAATCGTCCGCATACATGTGCGCCAGATACGGATTGTCCCTGGGGTCCATTTCCGTCTTGTCCATCTTCTGGCGTTTCGCACGGGAGCCGTCTTCTGAATCGGAGCGCCGATCGACCATTGCGATTGACGGGAGAGAGGGGAGAATAAAAGGGCGAGGGAGTTGGAAGAGCAGAGTAATCAGTTCGCCTTCTCCGCAGTGAATTTTCGATAGCGACGGAAAAAAATATGCGCCGCGATCGATAAGGCCCGGCTGACCGCCTTGTTCGTCACCGCCCGGAGATTCTGCCGCGCCAAACCCCACGGATGAAAAAGGAAAAAGGGAATCAGAACAACAGGTTATTTATTAAACCTTCCGCCCAGGCAAGGGAGTCCCCGAGTTTACCTCCTAGGTATCGTGTCTCAGCCTCCGAGAGAGGGGTGCATCGGTCCTATCGTCAATTCTCCTCCATCCCCCTCGTCTCCATTCTCATCCTCTTCTGTCGTCTGAATTCCAACGGTAATGGCACAGACACACTGAATGGGTTGATCGACGCTCGGTTCATCTGATATGCGCGACTAGTCCTCCTTTGATCCAGATCGCTCTTCGTGTTGACAATCTTCTCACCAGGATTCCCTCTTTTGTTGCTATCGCTCTTGGCGGTATAATTTGGACACGCATCTATACCTGGATATCTTGACAGTTCCTCTTGCCAGAGCAGTTGATATTGGCCATTCCTGACCTGGAGTACCCCTCGTGCACTGACACGATGGATTCGTTCAATCCCGAAGACGCCCCTCCAGCCTTTTGCATTGGGCAACATGAGAGCAAGCGATCAGGGCCGGTTACCGCGCAGGTCGTCCAGGCGGCTCATGAAAGTAACGTATGCGCTGCGTGGTGTTGAGCTGAAGATGTGCATTTTCCTTGGTCCATTCGCTAATCTTTCCACTGTTCAGTACGATATGATTACGTCTCCTATAACCACTCAACATTTCCAATCTCGAGTTCTTGGACTTCTTTCATCCCATCTCTCCAACGCACAGGACGTGTCTTTTGATTCAACTGGAACTCTGGCCACGAGCGATAACACGCAACCCCTCGTCATTCCCCCTCTCGCGCCGGAAGACACTCACTTAACCCCCAATGAGTCTATGTCTCAGTTGGTCGGAGTGACTAGTTCTTGGATTGACATGTGCTCTCCTGATCCTTTGATCGCGGATATCTCTCGCCAGGTACTCATGTTGGAAATTGCCTACGCTGCATTCTGTGGCATCGGATACGTTTTGATCCCTGGACCCAAACTCCACCATCGCAGCATGCACTCGGAAGGATTGGTGTACTATGCAAGGGCAGTACAGGACGCTATCAATGTCGCTCCTTATCTTCAATTCCACATCTGGCTGAGGACGGTTGACAACCCGGAACTCGAGGCCGAGGAAATGGGCGACCTCGCGCCATTTGCTCGGATGGAGTTCCTGGAAGATTGGGACGACAGCAACGCCCCTAAAGTAGACCCATTTGGCACCTGGGATGCGTGGGATACGATCCGGAGAACCTGTAAATATCATTCCAGGCTTTTCGTAGGTAAGAATGAACTCTGTCTTTCCAGCAACGCCTATGGTGAACCGACTGCCCTCATGTCCAGTCTTTCCTCATTTCGCTCTGATATCATGGACGCCTGCTAAAACTCGATCGTTCTGCAGCCCTATCCTTACCCAAGCATCTGCCGCCGATGTCTGTTCAGTCACGCTGGCATTCTGAACCTGTGCACCTGCTTACTGTCGATGCCAATTCCTTCATCAAAAATCAGAAAGGATATCCTGTGTTGTCCAAAGCTCACCAAGCTCTGATTGCTCGGTTTATGCGGCTCCGGACCGCCCCATGGATCCTCCTCTGTGACGTTGGGCCTATCCCAGGGGTTGAGGCCAAGGACCCTTCCATCACTGCGGTATCTAACATGTCAGGCTCAGAATATCCCAGTCTGGCACAAGCCGCTGTTGGAAACAAAAAGTATTACGACCCAACGCCTCATCTATCGTACATGAGAAACCTGCAACAACGCCAACCGTCCCGGACGGCCATTGAACGATTCGGTGTAGGGTATCAGGATTACCTTCAAGCACCGTTGCAGCCGCTCACGGTCAACTTGGAGAGCATCACGTATGAGGTCTTTGAGAAAGATCCCATCAAATATGAATGGTACGAGCGGGCCATTGCGAAGGCTTTGTCTGACTGGTCTGAGCAAAAGAAGCCTACCTCGAACCCCGATGGCCGAGTAGTGCTTGCGGTGGTGGGTGCAGGTCGCGGTCCACTAGTTACCCGGGCACTCAAGGCAAGCGCGGAAACGGGGGTCGACATTGATCTCTGGGCGGTAGAGAAGAATCCCAACGCGTTCGTGCTCCTCCAGCGACACAACCAAAACCTCTGGGGTGGAAGGGTCACACTCGTACAGTCCGATATGAGAAGCTGGAAGGGACCTAAAGTCCAAAAGAAGATCGCCTCCGAATCTCAACCGCCAGCCCCAGTTGGGCAGTCTCTCGGTATTGACGACTCGCTGCTTTCGAGTGAAGCCGATCACGGAGACTCTTACCAGCTGACGGATACGGATGTTCGTCCACCCTCGACCGAGCTCGTGCCCACTACAATCGACATTGTTGTGTCGGAGCTGCTGGGCTCGTTTGGGGACAATGAGTTGTCACCCGAGTGTCTCGACGGGATCAGCCATCTTGTCAACCCTGTGCATGGTATCTCCATACCTGCATCATACACGGCGCATCTTACACCTATCGCCGCTCCGAAGCTCCATGCGTCAGTGATGAATCAAACGATTTCGAACCCAGCGGCTCCCGAGACTCCATATGTCGTCATGCTGCACGCGATTGATTATCTTTCTACCAACCAGCCCCCCGCATCGGCATTCATGAGCCCCAGCGAAGGGATCAACTACAGCAACACGATCCGATCCTCCTTCTCGACGCTTCCCGGCGCGGAAACCCAGATTCCTTTTGTACAGACTGCCTGGTCATTTTCTCACCCGAACAAGCACATTCCTGACCAATCGGCGGCGACGTCGACGATTCCCAATTCGCACAATGCGCGTCGCACGCGGCTGACGTTCCCCATTCAGAACCGTGGGGTCTGTCACGGCCTGGCGGGATACTTTGAGACTGTACTCTACCGGGACGTGGAGCTGTCGACAAACCCTGTGACTATGGAGACGAAAAGCGCCAACATGATCAGTTGGTTCCCGATCTACTTCCCCCTGAAGGTACCGGAACCTGCCGGAAACTGATATATCAATGGCTAACGATTACAACACAGAACCCTCTGGATGTACCTGACAATGGAGAGGTGGTGGTGACGATGTATAGACAGACGGATGACCGCAAGGTCTGGTACGAGTGGATGGTGGAAGTTTACGCCCTTGAACGAGCGGTGGAACCGGCGGCGCCGGAATTTATTGCGCCTGTCATGAGCGGCGCCAGAGCGGTGTCACCGGATGAGGATAGCGGTAAGAGTAATGACAACAGCCGGTCGTCACCGCGGAAGGGGAGGAGCAGCTTTGGGGCGGTGCGACGTATCCGAGTAGGGATGAGCGAGTTGCACTCGAGTATCAAGGAGGGTTGTCTCATGTAAGAGTGGGGGAATGTTTTAGTTTAGTGAAATCTATCATACTGTTTGATATCGACTAATTTTTGCGTTGCTTGCGCCGTAAGCTGACGGCACGCCCATGGCGGTCGAAGATAAACTGTGTACTGCGTAGGTGCAGAGCAGAAGACACTACGGTAGTGTGGGATGTTGATTGGGTGATGGGGCGGACTTGGCGTGTATGATCTGCGATATTACATTTGGCAATCATGCCGGTGAACGGACGTTCCTATCGGGAGATCCCCCGGGGAGCGGTGGGAAGAAAAGCAACGACGAACGTGCTGCCGTGGAGCGTGGTGGTTGGATTCCTTGGGGGGACAAGGGGGAGACGGGACAGGGACTTCGGGGTATCTCTGGGCATGCGTCTGGGCAGGCGGGAGCCCAAGCCTAGGGGGAGCCTAGAAGCCGACAGTGATGCGTCATGCATACCGCGCGTAGAGAGAAGAAAATCGAAAGGATAAAGAAATACTACTTAATAGTACTAGATAAATAATAATAACTTACTCCGTACTGAAATAAGAATAGTCATCATAGTCATAGTGAATGCAGATCTATCATCTTCCGGACTATCAATTAATTTATCAATCAATAATCAAATCCAAGAAATCCTCCCGCTTTCTTTTTCTTCTTCCTCTCCCTCTCCCTCTCTCTCTCTCTCCCTCCCTTTCTTTAAAGCCCTCCTCGTCGGTGACTCCCAGTCCCTCCTTTCTCTCCCCCGTCTTCTCCTGATCTCCATGACTTTCCTTCCATTCTGTCGCTCGACCATCCCTCCAGAGGTCGTGGGTTGACTCTGCATTGCTTGAATTCATCTTCCTCCACCGCGCCATCATCCGCATCCTCCGACATACCATACGGAGCACTCGACTCTTCCTCTAGAAGGAAAAAGAACCCGTCGGAACGTCGTTCCGATCTGGACTATCTGCCGACTGAATTTCTCCCGCTTATCTCGCTTCGCGTGCTCGTGTTCCCCGTGATCCGCCCCTCTTCCTACCCCTCCGCCGCCCGCCTCTCGGTTCTGGCTTGAAATGGTCCACTCAACGGGCGACGAACGTGCTGTACATTTGACCCGGGAGGCTGTTGAGCTGGTAGATGCCGGCCATCGCGAGGTACGTGTCACCCGACGTTTCCTTGATTCCACCGACCTGCATCGCACGCCCTGTGATCTTCCATCGACGCTCGGACTAACTTTTACTCTGATGTAATCATCACAGGCCGCTTCTCGAAACCTTCGCGAAGCCTTGTCCATAGCGCCGGAAAATCCGACGGTGAAGGCCGCCTTTCTGAAGATCCAACAAGACGAGGAAAATGGACATCATTTGCTGGACCTCTGCCGTCGATACACCTCGCGCCGCGACGAATCCGCCGGTAAGGATGCCGCCCTCTACCTGCGCACCGACGGCTTGAAACCCCCCGAGGAAGTCGCTCTGGAATGCGTCAAGCTACTCCTCGCACAACGCCCCCACGCCCTGTCGGCCGCGCAAGATGACATTATCGCGGGTCTAGTCCGCCAGAACACCAGTGTGCGGCAGTTCTTTGCCGGTCGCCTGCAGGTGTCCGTCACCACCTTTTTCGACGAAATCTACGATCGCGGCGATGGCGCCGCCGTGTGTCTGGACACCGTCGTCTTGGACCACTCCGTCTGGCCATCTGAGGAGTCCCGTCTCCACTGCGAGCGCGAACTCTTCCAGCTGTTCATCGCCAAGCTCATGGAGTCCGGTCACGATCACGACGGTCGCTCCCTCAAGGGAATTGCGCGACTGCTGGCGGTGGATGCGCCGAAATTGCAAGACCTGGTGGACGACATGGGGCTGGATGTGATTCTTTCCTCGCTCGATAATCGTCTTCCCGTTGACCTGCGGGTTCAAGCCACCCTGGCTACTGTGAAGTACCTTGAGGCGTCGAAGGATATCGGTGAGAAGCGGTTCTCGCAGGTAGTGACGGCAAAGCTGAACAAGGCGCGTGGGAAGGACATCATCGTTGCCTTCTCGGCGACCACGGCCATCTTCCCCGTTGTACCGGAGGTCGCAGCCACCCTGTTCCTGTCCGAGGGGTTTATGGCTTCATTAGCCTCCATGACCGCGGAAGACCCGAAACGCCGCAGGGTGGAGGTATCAGTGTGGGAACCACTGGACGTATCAGTGTTGGAACTCCTGGACGCGGCATTCATCAACAGTTCATGTCGGGAAACCATCACCAAGAACTTCTCCAGATGGGTCGCATACATGCTCTCTAACGGCACTGACCAAACCACCGAGCTAGCAGCGGCGGTTATGACGAAGATCCGGGGGTCCGAAAAGGATGGCTCGGACACGAACGGTAAGGCTCTAGGAGACGAGACGAGGATGCCCGAACTGGTTGATCGGTTTAAGGGACTGATATCGAAACGAAAGGGTGAAAATCTCACAACCGTGATTGGAGGTCTGGCATACTCGTCCGTCAAGCCCGCCGCTCAGGAACAGATTGCCAAAGATCCTGTCTTCCTGCGAGATCTGATCCGCACCTTGCAGGAAAACGTGGCCGACTCTTCGGTGCTCTACCCTGGCCTTGCGGTTTTTGTGAATATCACCCAGTTCCTCCCCAACCTCTCCGAAGAGCAAAAGAAGATGTCCCAACTCAAGTCCTACGCTGAAGCTTCTCCGGACGCGCGGTCCGGGCCGGATCCTCTTGCGACTGATCCAAAGGTTATCGCTCGGTGCAGTGCTCTAGTACAGGCCGGGATCATGCCCCTTTTAGTAGAATGTGGCAAAACCGGGTTACCCTCGATCCAGGGTCTGATCAGTAAGATCATGTTGTCTCTGTCACGGGACCCCAAGTCAAGGGGTGTCCTCGCACAGAAGGGGGCAGTCAAACTGCTGCTTAGCATTGGGACCCCGAGACAGGGTAGCTCTGGTTCGTTTTCCAATGATTCGATGCAGAACGCATCCCACGCCCTGGCCCGGATTCTCATCTCTGTCAATCCCGTCCACGTCTTCCCGCTCTCCGGGTTCCCACCGATCACATCTGCGATTCGGCCATTGACTGCGCTTTTGACGGCGCCAGAATCTCCCAATGCATCAGCGGAGCAGCCGCGCGATCTGCTGCCCGTCTTCGAGACCCTTCTTGCACTCACGAATCTAGCCTCGTATCCCGACGAGAGCGCTGCCGACGCTATCGTCCGTCAAGCCTGGTCCACTGTCGAGGATCTGCTACTTTCGAACAGCCCTCTTATCCAACGGGCGGCCTGCGAGCTGGTCTGCAATCTGATGACGTGCGAGTCTGGGGTTGCCAAATACGCGGATGGTTCTAAGCGCGCCGCGCAACGGTTGCACGTCCTCGTCGCCCTCGCAGACTCCGACGACGTCGCCACCCGCCGAGCCGCTGGAGGCGGTCTCGCCATGTTGACGGAGTTTGACGCCGCCGTCGCTGCCGTCCTCGATCGACCCCGCGGGGTCCAGTTGCTGTTGGGTCTCTGCGAGGAGGAAGATGAAAGTCTGGTGCATCGAGGGGTCGCATGCGTGCGGAATCTGACATCGATCGCGTCGGGTGACATTGGCCGGCGCGCAAGAGAAGCCGTCAAGGCTCAGGGCGGTGTCGATATACTGACTCGAGTGCTGAAGCAGTCGAAGAATACGGCTATTCTTCAGACTGGGGTGGAAGCTTTGAAGCCTTTGGTGGAATGATATCTGAGTTGTTTATGATCGTGTCCGACTTGCTTCAGCGTTTTCTTCATTTTTGTGTGGCGTGGGCGGGGTGTTGCTGATGGCGTTCCTCTTACTGTGGCCCTTCTGGCGTTTGCTACTCGTTATTCTAGGTTTGTGGTTTTGCTTGATCTGGCTTTATTTACACGGTTGCTCTTTGGCAGGTAGATTAACAAATCAATGTGATGTTAGACATCTATTCGCCCTGTAGCAATAAAGAGCATAAGATGCAATAACGGCTCTCCCTATGTCGCCCTTTGCATTCTCCGAGGGTAGTAGGCCTGCTGCTAGTAAATTTCTTAAACCCAATCGTTTGTACTCATACTGCTTTTGCACCACAGTGCCCGTTCTAAGCAAGCCCGAGAGATGCAATAGTTAACCAGGCCATCCTTCCCATCAGCAATTTACGGCAGCGATGCGATCTAATGTTTATCGCTCTTTGCTCACGACTGTGCACAGACCCAACTTTTTCACTCTTCTCTATGCTTTCGACATGCGCACGTTGTCTCCATTCATCAAGCCAGACACAGAACTTGCAAGCCTTCGTGGACGTTCATATCGACCGAGACGAGGATACTATCAAACTCGGAATCCGAGTCTACCGAGAGCCCTCGGTCTTACATAGGTAGTTAGAGACAGCATATTGCTATTTCCCGAAGATCCTTGTATCATACGCTTCCTTTAATGTCGAAGGGAGCTGTGGGAGACGGCGAAGCGGGGATATGCAGGATACGTTACTGAGGATGATCTGCGAGCCAATTGGAAGGGCGAATTCCGTACTGTGTAGTATTCAAGAGTACCCGGAATGACCATTATCACTGAAATGAATAGAAGTTTGCTGGCATATGAAGATGGTTAGCATGATATAAAGTATTCTGTATGGTTCAGAAATGCGTGGTATAATGATGGAGATGTTGGGGTAGAGGGAGTCTCAGAGACGGTTGATGTCATAGAGGTTGTGGTCCGCGGGAGGAATAATGAGGGATTTATGCAAATCTGAGGAGAATATCCAACAATATCCAACCGAGTTCCACACTGGACACGTTCTGGCCGTGTCTAGCATTCTTGCGATGGGGAGGGGAGGAGTAGATCGGAGGGGTTCCCTAGGTAGATATGGCGTATATATAGGTGGAATTTACCTGACTCTTTTTGTTGTTTACTATCCCACCCTAACTACGGTAGATATTACTTATGTATTCATTCTATACTTCCATGAAATTTTATCTATGAATTCTTGACTCAGTTACAACTTCCTCCCGCTGCGGACGAATCAGAGCGTTTCCGGCCGTCACGCTTCCGCCGTCTGCGCCTTCCGCTTCCGCCTCCTCCTCTTCCTCTCCGCTTCGCTCTTCTACTTCTTCTCTCCACCTGTCGCTGTCCTCCAGACCACAACGTGCGTACGGCTCACTCTTTTGCTTCTCGTCCCACGGTCCTTTAGGGCTTTTCTTCCTTAACCCTCTTTCTCTCCCTCTCTCTCCCTTCCTCTTCTCTTCATCACCCCCACTCAATCATCTGGATCTACAGCTCCACCTCTCGCCTGCTATTGCCACTCCCCTGAATACGGACTCCTCTGTGGCTCACCGCTTCTAAGAGTGCGGGTTGTGTGACCGATCCATCCCACGTGCTGCCTGTACTGCCTGTATATGACCCATTGAGCCCTTCACTTGCTCTCCGGATCACCATGGCTTCTTTCCCAATGTTCCTGCGATAGACTAACACCTGGCGCTGGTCGTCTCGCCGCTGTTGTTTCCAGTTTCCTTCCCTCTCCTTCGTCCCTCCTACGATTCTCCAGTTGAACAGCCCGTTTCGCATCTCCATGGCTTCGCATCTTTAGACCCCAATCCAATCTGAAGGATATTACCCAGATCTCACAATCCTGCTTATACAGGACCATACCCCCATTTCTAGTGAAGATACACGGGTGAGACGACTCTACCATCGCCATCATGAAGTTCGGACGCAACCTGTCTCGCAATGTCGTCCCGGAATGGAGCGCCTCCTACATCAAATACAAGGCCCTGAAGAAGCTCATCAAATCTGCTGCCGAGAATGTGAAGGCGGGCCACGATGCTGACCTCGCCGGTGAGCCGCCTCTGTGTTCCCGTCTTGGACCGCCGAGCGGTCTTCCTGACTCCATCCCTTAGGATTCTTCTACTCTCTCGATCGGAATCTCGAGGATGTCGACTATTTCTACAACAAGAAATATGCCGATTTTGCCCGTCGCCTGAAGCTGTTGGACGACCGCTACGGCCAAGGCATCAACGGCGCCCACCGTCTCGATTCGGAGGAGGTGGAGGATCTTCTGGCCGCCTTGCTGGAACTACGCGGGCAGCTCCGGAAGCTCCAGTGGTATGGCGAGGTGAACCGTCGCGGCTTTATCAAGATCACCAAGAAACTCGACAAGAAAGTCGGCGTTCACGCGCAGCAGACTTACGTCGCGACCAAGGTGGACCCCTCGCCTTTCGCGTCCAATGTCCGCGTAACCGAATCACTGAAGAAGATCAACGACTGGCTCTCTGTCCTGGGTGAGCAGAAGGCCTCGGACGATGCAAGCTCCCGCCGCTCGTCCATCTCGCTAAAGAGAGGCCCCTCCCGGCCCAACCTGAATCTGCCGCCAAGTTTGCTCTTGGACGTGGACGAAGCTCTGCGCAAGGATGACACCCACGTGCTGCTCGAACTACTCGAGACGCTCAAAGCTGCCGTCGCTGACGCAGGTGATAACGTCTTCCCCAAGGTGCTTATGAGCCTACTCCAGCGATCCATCTACTACCACGCAAAATCCTCCATCTCCATCCTTCTTGGGCGAATTGATAGTCTCGAGGAAAACGACGACATCAACAAACGCAACTGTATCCATCGGCTGGTCATCTCCATTGGTCGCGCCCAGTCTACAGCCGACTCGGAGCAGTCTGCTTCCATGATCCTCGACTTTCCTTTAGAAACGTCCAATTACATCACCCCCGCCGCCATGCCTACCCTGCAGCCGCCTCGAGCGGTCGTGAAGGAGGCAGATTTACCGCAGCACCTGGATAGGTCCGACCCTCCAGTGGCCACCTTACAACATCTCTTGGATCATTTGCAGCCCTCCCAGCGCAATGCCCTTCTTGCGAAGGATATTGCCGGCCGGACCCCGTTACACTATGCTGCGCAGTATGGGTTCAAAGCGGTGTGCGAGGTTATCATGGAACATCTGCAAGAGTGGGGTATGTTCGATGTTAGTGAAGGCATTGATGGTGCCCGCTGGCAGGATAACGATGGCTGGGCGCCTCTGCACCTGAGTGTAGTCGGGGGCCATCCATTGACTACCCGAGCTCTTCTGGACGCGGAGAATTGGCAAGGCCCGAGCAAGGACAAATCAAGCATCCGCAAGCAGGTGTCCAAGTCTAGCGCTGTTCTGGCTTTGGCCACGAAAGCCAATTTCGTCGACATTGTTCATCTTCTCGTCGATGCGGGTGTTGATATCAACTACCAAGATGAACAGGGCGAGACCGCGCTGCATGTAGCGGCCCGCTTCGGTCACCATGCCTGCGCGAAGATTCTGCTCAATGGTAATGATGAACAAAAGGCCGACACTGAGCTCACCGAGCATACATATTCCTGGACCCCTCTGTTCATTGCCTGTGTCGACGGCTCACTGAGTGTTGTGGAGTTGCTACTCGAGGCCGGTGCTGACGCGGAGAGGTTCGATTCGTCTGGCTGGACTGCGAAGGAGCATGCATCATTAAGAGGTCATCTTGAAATCGCCCGCCGCGTTGGTGAGGTCACCCCCGACCCCGAACCGCCCGAGGTCGACCCTGTCGCATCGGTTTCTACCATTTCATCGACACCGTCCTCGCCTCCTTCCCAACCTTCCCTCATGGAAAGGAAGTCCAACGGCCAAACTAGCTCCGGGAGTTCTACCCTTCGGAGTTCTGAGCCTATTAAGTCATTTGGACACCGGTATCTCACCGATGAAGCCATGATCCTTGTGAGTCTGGGGACCATGGACCCCAGAAAAGCGATGCAAGCGGTAGATCTCGATAGGATTCCTCTCACGGATGCGCATTCCACACAGCTAGACACCGCTCTATCAATCGTTGTGACAGCCACCGGAGCTCACGGTGAGCCCGAGGTCATTGATCTCCCTGTGCAAGAAAACATCTCTACCGAGCCTATTGTCTTCCACGCTGCGGATCCAACCAAGGTGCGACTTCTGTTCGATCTCGTGCCCACTTACGCCGGATCGAAGGATCAAGTTGTCGGGAGAGGTGTTGCCTTGCTTTCAAGCATTAAGCCGACAATAGGTTCTCACCGGATCAATTTGAAGGGTGATTCTACTGTCCCTATTATAGCTGCCAACACCCTGGACGTTATCGGTACATTGACCTTCAACTTCCTCATTATTACCCCATTCAAACACCCCAACATGTCTATCACCGGTGACCAGACGTACTACAAGAGTATGAGCTCCACGATGGTGATCGGACATCGCGGTCTGGGCAAGAATATGGCGAGTCGGAACTCGTTGCAGCTCGGCGAGAATACCGTCCAGTCCTTCATCGCTGCTGCTAACCTTGGTGCGTCCTACGTGGAGTTCGACGTGCAGCTCACGAAGGATCACGTCCCGGTGATCTATCATGACTTTCTCGTTAGCGAAACCGGCATCGATGCCCCAGTTCACACTTTGACTTTGGAGCAATTTCTCCAGCTAAGCGACAACGGACCTGGCCGGCCTCCCGCATCTCCATCCATCAATGCACAGCTTAACGGTGAAAAGGCCAATATTGCTCCGCGTCAGCGGTCCATGTCTGTGGGTGGTTCCGAGTACGATCCCGCAGAATTAAATGAGAGGATCAAGCACACCCGCGACTTCAAGAAGAAAGGATTCAAGGGCAACACACGAGGAAACCATATCCAAGCTCCCTTTGCCACGCTGGAGGAGCTTTTCAAGAAGTTACCCGCGTCCGTTGGATTTAACATCGAGTTGAGTGAGTTTCCGTAACCCTACAAAGAAACAGTTACATGACGATCTGACCGAGATCGCCAGAATACCCCATGCTTTACGAGAGCGAGGAAGAGGAGATGGACACGTTCGCCGTGGAGCTGAACTCGTTCGTGGACACCGTGCTGGCCAAGGTGTATGACCTCGGCCATGGGCGCAACATGATCTTCTCCAGCTTCAATCCGGACATCTGTCTGCTGCTCTCTTTCAAGCAGCCATCCATCCCTGTGCTCTTCTTGACCGACGCTGGGGCATCTCCTGTCGGTGATATTCGCGCCAGCAGTCTGCAGGAAGCAGTCCGCTTTGCGTCCCGGTGGAATCTGCTGGGCATCGTATCTCAGGCCGAGGCCCTGGTTCTGTGTCCCCGTCTGGTGCGGGTGGTCAAGGAGTCTGGGTTAGTCTGCGTCTCGTACGGGACTATGAACAATGATCCAGTTAATGTCAAGGTAAACTCGCTACCGTGGTACACGTCCTGGGGTTGAACTAATGGATTGCACAGCGCCAAGTTGCAGAAGGCATTGATGCTGTCATCGTGGACTCGGTTCTTGCTATTCGGAAGGGCCTCACGGAACATCAGAGCAAGGGTGACACGCCGAGCGAGACGCCTGAACCCAGTCCACTGGCTCAGCCAACGTCTGCGCCCCTGAAGGAGTCGATCCAGATCCCGGTGCTCAACCAGGCGGAGAAAAAAGACAATGAGCTGCACATCGGTCCGGAGAGTGTCCTTTGAGGCCGATGTATGTGTTCAACAGGATGCCACTTGGTAGTTGGTCGTTTGTATAGGAAGGTTGCAGCTGGTTTTAACAACCAGCGGGTACATTTGGAGCCATCGAACAGTATTATACAGGAGATAGCGTGATACATATTGAAAATTTTTGACTAGATAGCCCACATTTGGAGGTAGTGTCCCCCGCCATAGTTTACTCTTTCTAGACTGCAGCTCTGGCTGCTGCCGTTGAGAGCAACGCCGCCAGTCACGTGCGATAACCGGCGATCTAATACGGAAGTATATGCGGAAGCTCAACGACATCATCCAACTTCTTTCTCCTGCAACAGTCCACCTCCGGAGCCACATTCTCCTCCCCACGCCCGTGATATTCGATTCGACAGCACCCAGGCCTGGAAGGATCCGTCATCCTGAACCAGCCAAGCTTCATGATGTTATGACTTGATTGAGACTACCATCTCGAGTCTTGCCTTCTGCGTCCAGAATCACACACCCCGTACAACGCCGCCGGTTGACTACCGGGGCCACCAGTCACAATGAACGCCGTCGACGCGACCGAGCACTACGAGACGAGTGCGCATGGTGAGTAGACGTCCCCCCAATCCACGGACGCTGCCGCCACCGGCGACCGACCCAACCAGCCCATCCAGCCTCCGGATCTACCTACTAACCGCCCGCGCAACGCAACACAGACCGTGCCCCTTCCCTCCTAACAGTCATCCTGGACACCAACCCGCACGCATGGGCCGTCCTCGAACCGGCCCTCCCGCTCTCGACAGCCATCGCCAACATCCTCGTCTTCCTCAACGCGCATCTCGCCTGCAACTACGCAAACGAGGTGGCCGTGGTCGCCTCGCACAGCCAAACCGCCACCTGGCTGTACCCGCGCGAAGACCACCACCACCAACAGCGGCGGAACAGCAGCACGCACGACGCGGACGGCGACGTCGCCATGAACGGCACGCGCAGCCAGGTGAACAAGTACCGGCCGTTCCGGATCGTGGAAGAGCAAGTGACGGCGCACTTGGGCGAGCTGATGGCGGCGACGCGCGGGGCCGACGTGCAGGGCACGACATCGACGATGATGGCCGGGGCGCTGACGCTGGCGCTGAGCCACATCAACCGGCGGACCATTGCGTGGTCGGAGGCACATGGCGGGGACACGAGCGGGCTGGCGGGGAGCGAGGGGCCGGGCGTGTCCGGCGGAGGTGCGAGTGGCGGAGGAGGAGGAGGCGGTGGTACTGGGGCTGGGGCGAGGACGGGCCCGGAGGGGCTGCAGTCGCGGATCTTGATCGTGTCGGTGAGCGGGTCGAGCGACTCGGCGCACCAGTATATCCCGATGATGAACGGGATCTTTGCGTGCCAGCGGCTGCAGATCCCCATCGATGTGTGCAAGCTGCGTGGCGACGCGGTGTTCCTGCAGCAGGCCTCGGATGCGACCAAGGGGGTGTTTATGTCACTGACGGAGCCGCGCGGGCTGCTGCAGTATCTGATGATGGCGTTTTTGCCGGACCAGCGCTCGCGCAAGCACCTGGTGCTGCCGACTCGGGTCGATGTCGACTTCCGCGCCGCGTGTTTCTGCCATCGCCGCGTCGTGGATGTCGGCTTCGTCTGCTCCATCTGCCTGAGCATTTTTTGCGAACCGCCTGAGAACGGGGACTGTCTGACTTGCGGGACGCATTTGGATATGGGCGATTATGGTGCGAAGCCGGCGGTGGTGGCGCGCAAGAAGAAGAAAAAGAAACCTCGTGCGAATGGTCCCTCGGGCACTGCGACGCCTACGCCGACTCCGACCCCTGGGCCGTGAACGGCCACTACAGGGCGTGTGGAGTTATACGACATCATTGTGATAAGTGTTACGATCCCGGGTAGTTACTGTGCTGTGCACTGTTGACTCTCGAGGGTTGTCCGTCTATTGGTCGGTATCTTAGGTTCACATGGGAGCAGCAGCACGAGTCTCGCAAAGACACTTTCAATATTACCCTTGTCCATTTCTCAATCGGGACGATACACCAGAAAACTCCCTCTCCAACACGCAGAATGCCGTTGACCAGGAGTCGATTCCAGCGCATGAACCTGAGCACGGAGATATTGGATTACTATCCCGGGTTGGTCAATAGATTAGCGTCAGGCCTTCGTTGAAGTGAAGACAATAGATCTTGAATTGGATAAAATGAAAGAATGGCAACCCACTGTGATGAACTCGTTTACGCAGTAGTGCCACGCAGATTGAATCTTCCGATGTCAATTCAATGCCGGCATTTCACTTGGAATAGCCATACCTTTTGTAGCGGTAGGCACGCCCACCTTGCATAATGCTGCCATTCCCCATATTACGAGACATCACCGATACTGGTTTCTTATCATTGATACCCATAGAAGCAAGAGCCTAAGTCAAAGCCCTTAGCATGTGCACGCCTGGCCAAGAAGAGGTGGAGCTTACGAAGGAGTCCGTATTATGTCCAAAATGAAGGAATACTCCATCAACTGTCTTTTTGACCGACAGGATCCCAATGGCAGCTTGACAGGCACTGTCTTTCACACCAGGATGTTCTAATAAAGTTAGTCTAGTTACTCCGACGAGTTCACAAAGGAGCCTACCCATGAATTCGAGCTTAATCATTGATCTCATCGCTTCATCCTCGGTGGCATCCTCGAATGTACCATCCTCGCACCTTTTCTGACAGTAGTATAAGCGTGAGGAGCATACACTGGATGCCATACTAGTCGCGATGTGCTCTCCGGTCCCTGAAGTGACTGTAGCGACACACGTCTTTTCAGGATCGGCAGGGTCCACTGGTATCACTGTGGTGCCTACTCCTACCAGAGCAGCAGGACCAATTCGTCCACGGTGCTTCATGCCGATACCACCAGAGGATGAACCCGCTGCAATGTTGCCCTCGGAGTCTATAGCAATGGCGCCAACGGTATCGCTGATTCGATCAACTTCCATCTCAGACGAGCCTGTGGGCGTCTTTTCCTGGGTGCTGTCCGAGGACGGAGTGCGGGCTTCCGAACCAAGTTCCCCACTGGCTGTTGCGTGCGTTTCGCTTTTGTCTTCAACGTTAGACCGGCTGACCTGTAGAGCCGAGCCATCACCGCACTCCCCATCTCTAGCGTTAGCAACAGTAGAAGGTATCGGACTGGGCTGAAGAGTTGACGCGAGTAGAGAGTTTGGGCTACCGGCACGTCCGGCACCTGGCAAGGACTGGCTGCTAGGAGGTACATGACGGGGTGTACTGATCGATGTCTCATTGCGGGAGCTCAATGGCGAAGCCAGGAGCTGAGCCGGATGGGTGACCATTGGACGCCGATAATGCGCCAAGTACTGAGCCTTCTGATATTTAGCGGGATTCTGTTGGCGGTCTTTCATCTCGGCTTCTTCCAATTCCTGTCGCCAACGCTGCCACCTCTCTCTCGATGCAGGGGCTACCAAACCATCATGAGGGAGCACTATGAGGCCATTTTCATAAGCAAATTCCGTTGCCCCTGGTCCCACGAGGAAGTTTGGAGGGACTCTCTGCAAGGATAGCGGCTTTGTTGAAGCATCAAGAATGACTCGGGCTAATGAAATCGGGTTCTTGACTTCTGCAGTCATATTAGGCCCCAGGAGAAATATCTGGAGGGTAGAAAGACTTACGACCGACAGCGCCAGCAGCACCACTCCGCCCGAGATGATTGATAATGGTAGCATCACACTCAACGGTCCCATCCATGGTCATATTGCTTCCGTAACCAGCGTTAGTGATTTCGGCATCTTCGAGGACTATGATCGCCATCTCCACAGCTTCGACTGCAGATGCACCGGCCCTGAGTAGCCCCATAGCGGCTCGGACAGCACTGGCGGAAGTTAGAAAGGGGGGATGGAATGTGTGCGAGATTACTTGCTTTTCACATGTTTCTAGATGCGCTTTTTCATTGTGCTGGCTGTGAAATCCTGCACCCGCATGGACGAAAATGGCGGCAACATCGTTGTTCTTCTGACGACTCATGGTTGGTTTGGACTTTGACACCGAGCGATATAAGGGAGATAGGGGCAATGTCGGTGGTATCGGCAGTTCAAGCAAGGTTTGGGTGGAACTGAGGGCCAAAGAGCGCAATGGAGATTGAACCTCTGGCATAGCCTAGGTCGCCTGGTCAGGGGGGAGAGGCTACGTTTTCTGCTCCCTGACAGGATGGAGAGGAAGAAATAATAAGACGAAGAGGCGGACGGTGCAATGGTCACTCTCCCCAGGTAACTAAAGGAGGGTAGAAAGTGAAAGTGAGTGGTAGAGGAGAGGGAACATGACCTAAGGTGAAAGAGAGTAGAGAAGATGAGGAGAGGAAAAACGCAAGAGAATGAGACCTAGGGAGACAAAAGTAGTTGCAAAGGGGTAGAGAATAAGAGATGAAAGGGACAAAGACACGCATGTGCAGAAGAAACGCGTTGTTTGACTGCAGTTCTTTCCATCAATTGCGGCTGGACGGAGAATGGAGGCGGTTGCCTCTTTCCGGGGACATGATGGGAGAAAATGAGACTGGAAGACAATGAGGAGATCTACAGAGAGATGGATAAGGGAGAGGAAAGCCAGAGAGAAGGAAGCGGAACGGAGGACGAAGAGAAGAAGAAGTGTAGCTGAAGATGGACGAGTGATTGATATCGATATAGATCGGGCTGAGTCAGTGTCCCACGTGATACACACCCTGTACGGTCAGTTTGGTCACACCAGCGTATTTCCCATAGTCCGATCAGCGCCGCCGGTACCAAGATTACCCCCCAAACGACCGGCAACATACGTAACGGGACGGGAGGCTCGTTGTTCCTCCCATCACCTCCAACCCTCATTCTCGACTACGACATACTACTTCCTCTACGTCCTCCCCTCCTCTGCCACATCCCCCTCTCACCCCGTCTATCCCCTCCCTTCTCCTTCAATTATCTCTCTCGTCAGTCGCTGGTTCCTGTCGCCGCGTGGGAGTAAGGGGAAGGTAATTCTGTCTTCTGTCTGCGTGTCGTCCCCCGTCATCCCTCACCATGGCGGCCTCTCAAACCCCCGCCGTTGTCATGGACAAGTACGTTGATCCCCTGCTGAAATTGCTGCACTCTTCGTGCCTTGAGCTGACCTGAACCCGTCTCTAGCGGAACTGGTTACTCCAAGCTCGGTAGGCCCAATTCCCCGTCTCCTGTCCTGCATCTACTCTCCCTCCCCTCACCGGGCCCATTAGGCTGACAAGGCAACCAGGTTTCGCCGGTAACGACTCGCCCTCTTTTGTCTTCCCAACCGCAATTGCAACCAAGTCTGGCGCCGGAAGCACGGGAAGCTCTGGAAGACCCCCTGTCGCCAACAAGCCGTCGTTCCTGGGGGGAGGTGGTGGGGCAAGCTCTCACCTGTCGGCGAAGCGTGGTACGGAGGACCTGGATTTCTTCATCGGCGATGAAGCTCTCGCAGCTTCCAGCGGTCCCGGTTATGGCATCAACTACCCCATTCGCCACGGTCAGATTGAGAACTGGGATTCGATGGAACGCTTCTGGTCAAACTCGATCTTCAAGTACCTCCGCGTCGAGCCCGAAGACCATTACTTCCTCCTCACCGAGCCGGTATGATAAGAAGTACCCCAGTCCAATACCGCCGACAAGCGCATGTGCTAACTGAAACGGCGATACAGCCCTTGAACCCTCCTGAAAACCGTGAGAACACCGCCGAGATCATGTTCGAGTCCTTCAACTGCGCCGGTCTCTACATTGCGGTCCAGGCCGTGCTGGCTCTCGCCGCCTCGTGGACTTCCTCCAAAGTCACCGACCGCTCTCTGACCGGAACGGTCATCGATTCGGGCGACGGTGTCACCCATGTTATTCCCGTCGCCGAAGGCTACGTCATCGGCTCCTCCATCAAGAGCATCCCCATTGCCGGCCGAGACATCACATATTTCGTACAGAGCCTGCTCCGTGACCGCGGCGAGCCCGACAGCAGCCTGAAGACCGCGGAACGCGTGAAGGAGGAGTATTGCTACGTGTGCCCCGACATCGTCAAGGAGTTCGCCCGCTACGATCGCGAGCCGGATCGGCTCCTCAAGCACACCGTGACCTCGCCCAACGGCCGCACCGTCAACATCGACGTCGGGTACGAGCGGTTCCTGGCGCCCGAGATTTTCTTCAACCCCGAGATCTACTCCTCCGACTTCCTGACCCCTCTGCCCAACGTCGTCGACGGCGTCATCCAGTCCTCCCCCATCGACGTCCGTCGAGGCCTCTACAAGAACATCGTCCTGTCTGGCGGCTCCACGCTATACAAAGACTTTGGCCGACGCCTACAGCGTGATATCCGACACCTGGTGGACGCCCGGATCCGCGCGTCTGAGGCGCGCAGCGGTGGAGCGCGGAGCGGCGGTCTGGACGTGGCGGTTGTCACGCACAAGAGACAACGGCACGGTCCCTGGTTTGGAGGAAGCTTGCTGGGTCAGACGCCGGAGTTCCGCAGCTACTGCCACACCAAGGCCGAGTACGACGAGATTGGCCCTAGCATCGTGCGGAGATTCGCTCTCCTCGGTGGACCTGGCAGTTCGTAGGGAAGGAAGATTAGGTCGTCCGTTTGTTCCTAGCTGGTTATCTGTTTATAGTGTTCTACCGATTTTCCTTTCTTTCACCTGCCTCTCTCATGACTGTTCAAATTCTCGTCCGAAATTGCCGCCACGGGGTTCTTCTGTATTCGGGTAGACCAGACGGAGTAGGCGAAGGAATAGATTACGAGGAGTTTGTTCGTTCTGCTCCGTGGGTCACGGGAAATGGAGCTCTTGGCAGATGTAGCCTGCTACTTTGAATGTATATATTCGCAAGGAAAGCAACGTCTTCCTCACAGCTAGTACATATTCTAAGTTGCCCAAACGCCAACGCCCGCCGGGAAGAAGAAACGATGTAACGGAGCTACGCCTGAGGGAACGTTGCCTTGTTGAGAATAGCGACCCCCTCGACGTGGCCCGTCTGGGGGAAGAAATCAAAGCCACGAATGCTCTCAATCTCGTAACGGATGTTCTTCTGGGCGTCGCCCTGCACCATGACGGCGACATCACGGGCCTGCGTGTGCACGTTACAACTGACGTAGACGACACGACGCGGACCGAACGAGAGCAGCTGGCGAAGGAAATCCTCACTGCAGCCCTTGCGCGGTGGATCGATGACCAACAGGGTCTGGTCGGCCGGATAGGGGACGTCCTTGAAGAGGGTGGCGGCGTCGGCAGCGGCAAAGCCGGTATTGGGCAGGGAGTTGGCGCGGGCGTTGTCGCGGGCGGACACGATGGACTGTTCGGCGACGTCGACGCCCAGGCTGGAGCGGAAGAGCGGCGACAGGGTGATGGTGAAGAGGCCGGAGCCGGAGTAGGCGTCGAGGAGGTATTTGATGGGCTTGTGGTCGTCGGCGTTGGCATGCGGCAGGGCGTGTTGGCGGATATACTCGGTGAAGCCGGAGAGGATGGAGTTGTTGTTCTGGAAGAAGGCGCCGGCCTTGTTGGTGAAGACGTAGTTGTCGATGTACTCGACGGAGGTGGCGTTGGAGTCGGTGACGCAGCGCTTCTCCTCGGTGTACTGGTCGTGCTCGGTGCGGAGGACGTCGCCGGAGTCCTTGCCGGTCTCGTTTTCTGGGACGGTGGGCTGGGGGATGGTGAGGTCGGCGCCGGGATTAGGGGTGCGCGCGGTGGATTCGCGCATGAGCAGCGTTGCGCCCTTCTTGTACGAGTTGATATTGTCCGCGACTCGCTTGCGCTCGCTCTTCAGACCGCGGCGCACGATGTCCGTGCCCAGCGGGCAATCCTCGATGTCCAGATCCGTGCGACGGTTCTTATATGTGAAACCGATGGCGGGCACCTCGGTGACCGGGCCGACGGGGGCCTTCTTGTTCCCCCGGCCATTGCCGCCGGGGGCGGCGAAATGCGGCGTCAGCTTCGTGCGGTAGCCGTACTGCAGGGGCGAGGGGAAGGTGTCGCCAATGGCAGGGATGAGCTCGGGGATGAGGCCGGAGAAGTTTGCGTAGGCTTTCTCGACGATGCGCTTCTTGTGCGCCAGCTGGTCCTCGTAGGACATCATCTGCAGCTGGCAGCCGGAGCACTTTCCAAAATACTGGCATCCAATGCCGGCGTCGTTGCGTTGCGGGCCCGGTTCGAGGACTTTGAGGAAGTCGGTCAGACTATACGACAGTTGTGGAAAATGCCGCACGACCTTCACGAGGACCTTGTCTCCGGGTACGGTGAACGGGACGACATAGACATGATCGGCCGATTCCGACAGCGCGAGCCCATCCCCGGAGGACGACAGCTCGGCGACTTTGACTTCGATCTCCGTGAAGGTCTCTGGGAGAGCTGGAGTGGCAGCGCCGTCGGGCGAGTCTGCGCGCTCTTCGGTCTCCGGCTTGTTCGCGCGGAGGAGCTTATCGATGTCGGTTTGAAGGACTTCGTCGAATCCGCTGTTCTTCGTACGGTCCGCCTTGAACTTCTTGCGCCGCTTCACGGTGTGGTCAGGTTTCCTGGGAGGGTTCTGCATGGTATTGGAGCGATGATGCGCGCTGCGGTGCAGCGGCGGAGCGAGGCGATCGAGACGGAAACGCGCAGTCTGGAGGGCTAGCGAGGACCAATACTTGCGGGAGACGGATCGGAGAGAGGCAAAGACCAACATATATGAGAAACGGGCGGAGCAGCGGTGCAGCGACGAAGTTGAACGAGGGGAAAAAGTTGGACGAGGATGGATTAGTATGGGCGCAACAGACGGACGCGGATTGGTCGAGCGGCCTGCCGAGAAATTTCGCCGCGCTTTTCCCTTCTGGGAACGGTTGCAACTTCTTCCATCCAAACTCGCCCATCACTGTTGATTTCCCCATTATTCTCCCTCTCCCACTCCCTCCTCTCCCTCTCTCCCCTACGATCAGCTCTCCAGTGGCCTCTGCTGGCCAGAGAGCTCCTCCCCGTTCTCGTCACCATGAGTCTCGCCCGGCCGGCCAGATGTCTGTTCTGCAGCTTCACCCGCACTGCAGCCTCGACAGGCACTCGCGTTCCCCGACGCCAATTCCACGCTTCGACCGCGCAATTGTCCAACCGGAAACCAAAATTCCCCAATGTCAAGGCCGAGAACATGCGGACGCTCGATCAGATCTCGCGGGAGATGAACGCCGCCGACTTCAAGCCGTACACGGAGGACGAGAAGGCCGCGCTGAAGGAGGAATACACCCCGGAGCAGCTGGCAGCCATTGAGGCCGGCGAGGCGGCGATCGACCCCAAGGACCTGGCAGAGCAGTTCGCCATCCGTCGGGATCCGATGAAGCTGCACTACCTGGACGATCTGTCGACGATCGAGCCGGGCGTCGACAAGAACGTCAAGGCGCCCAAGTCCAATTCCGACTACCACGCCACGCTGAAGAGCGAGGACGACTTTGTCGACGACTTTGCCCGCTTCTTCGCCGAGATGCCGGAGAATGCCAACGCCGGCGATTGGGTGCGCTTCCTCGAGAAGACCCGCGTCACCGTCGGCAAGGAGGAAAACGAATTGAACCCGCACAGCGCCATGGTGCCCGACCTGTTCGCCCCCGGCGAGACGCTCACCGCGAACGGCCCGCCGCCCAAGGTGTTCGCCGAGGAGGACCCCAAGGCTCGCGAGTCGGAGGAAATGACCGATGCGCTGAAGCGGCTGCTCCAGTCGACGGGGTACACGACGGACGAGATCCGCGCGCTGAAGACGAAGACGCTCGTCTCACACTCGGTCGTCAACCAGACCCGTCTGGGTAAGGTCCGCCGCATGTACTGTCTGTCGATTGCCGGCAACGGCAACGGTCTCCTGGGTATCGGCGAGGCCAAGTCCGAGGAGTCCACCGACGCCGTGACGCAGTCCAAGTACCGGGCCATCCGCAGCATGCAGCCCATCCCGCGCTACGAGAACCGCACCATCTACGGCGATGTCCAGGGTAAGGTGGGCGCCGTGGAGTTGCAGTTGATGACCCGTCCCCCAGGTAAGGATTCCTTCTTTGTATGTCGAGATTCGGCAGGCTGACCCCCGTCTCCAGGCTTCGGTCTTCGTTGCCAGCATCTGATCTTCGAGATGTGCCGTGCCGCCGGCCTCCACGATCTCGCCGCGCGGGTCAACCGGTCCCGAAACCCCATGAACACCGTGAAGGCGGCCTACGAGGCGCTGATGAGCCAGCGGAATCCCGAGGACATTGCGCGCGCCCGTGGCAAGAAGCTGGTCGATGTGCGGAAGGTGTATTACTCTGGCCGGGTGTGATTCAGCTTGGAGGTTCTTGTCGCATGAGCTCTTCCGACACCGGACAGTGGCTCTCCCGCATAGATTAGACTGTACGAGTATGGCCGCAGGGGTGTCGTGTCTGGGTTTTCTTTGCGTTATGGCGGTGTATATAATTCCGGATTTGGTTGTTCTTGTACTCGACATGTATTTGTATTGCACGGTTTATTCTCCTATGAAGCTGCCAAAAAAGAAAAAAGAAAAAAACAAGGGTATATCTTATTCATCGTATCGGAGACAACATGAAGCAGCATAACGATCCTCCCAAACACAACGAGCCTATGTAAACCGCCCCGTAAAACTTACATCCCCATCCTCCATCCCCAATCCCTGATCATGGACCTGGTCCGGGTCCGCGTAATGCATCCCCTCCGGGTCTCCCTGCCGCTGTTGCTGTTGCTGTTGCTGTTGCTGCTCCTCGCTCTCATTAAAGATCTGTTGTTGCAACACAATACTGTACACGCTCGCCTTGAGCAGCGTACACACGGTCGCCGTCTTCCGCTCCAGCATCCGCAGTCCGTCGAGGGTCAGCGACGAGGGGTCACCCGAAAGGTCCGCGAGTTTTTGCGATAACTACCGGGAGTCGACGAGGTTAGCCTGCGTACCGTTTCCAGTGGGTTCCATGCATTCACGGAGCCAGGGGCGTAGGGCCTACCTTGTTCACGTTGCCCAGAAGTCGCGAGTACTCGTCGAGGACTTCTTGTTCGAGGTCGGAGACGAGTGGGTTTGATGCGCGGAGGAGGGGATTCTCGGAGGAAGACGAGGATTCCCGAACGGGAGTGGACGTCGTGAGATCGTCGGTGTCCATGACGAGAAGATAGTGGTCGTAGACAGGCGAAGGGAATCCAGGGAGGATGTTGCGAGAAACTGGAAGGCTGCCGGTGGTGGAGAGTTGGTTGTTGATCGCGCGGTTTGGTGCCGCGTGTCTATCCACCACCACCCATGACATACGTATCCGCGGTTCAGCCGAGACATATGGAAACATATTGTACACACGTACCTATCTACAACGTCCAATTTACACGAAAAGTTTACACGAAAGAATTACCCAAGTCAAAGCCGTATCTCGTCATTGTTCTAAGGCTCCGGGCCCATATCCAGGAACAGACAACGAACAACCTGCACCCATTTTGTTGCCCGAAATCAGGCACGGAAAGCAAACCTCTCTGCTGTAGAACCGAAATCGTAACGCCGTACTCTGCAATGATGATGACACGAACGAGGACGTGGACGAGAAGAAACAGACAATTTATACCGCTCCAAAACTCAAGAAAATAAAGCAGAAACCGAAAAGTGGCGTCCCATATGCGGGAACCCACATGTGCAAAGATCACCAGTCGCTCCGTGTAGCTGGAAAAACCAATACCCGTCAAAGCTCGAGGCACCGTACGCCATAAAAAGAAAGCTTCAAGATACAAAAGATCTCACGCGTCGTCAGAATCCGCACGGAAGCAACCGATCACGGATCTCCGTCGTGATGGAGGGTAACGCTGTTGAATTCCTCGAACGGATCGTTGGGTTCGCCATTTGGCGTGGCAAGCCCGGAGTTCAGCGGAACGCCCTTCATCTTGGAGGCGTTGGTACCGCCGATGTCGACGCTGGCGCTTTCTTTGACGTTGCGGAAATTGAGCGTGTCGGTGCCACGGCTTTGGTGCGGAATCATGGGAGGCTTCATATGGCGGATGAGCGCCCACTGCGTTTGGCGGAAGAAGGGATGAGTCTTGACGTCGGAGGCGCCGGCACGCGCTCCAAGACGCTTGAGTTCGTCCTTGATCAGCAACTTTCGGATCAAAGACTTGCAAATGCTACATCGCACTGTCAGCAATTGTTGCACCATAATCGACCACGGAAAAGCACTTACTTGGAGATCTGTTGAGCGCCCGCGTGCTCCGGGAACTGCACCTCATCACGAAGGATATTTCCGAATGTCGCATTGCGATTCTTGCCCTTGAAAGGCGTGGTTCCGTAGAGCATCTCGTAGATCAGAATTCCCAGGGTCCACCAGTCAACCGCGCTGGTGTGCCCACAGCCCTTGATGACTTCGGGAGCGATGTACTCCTCCGTGCCGACAAACGAGTTGGTTCGGAAATCAGCGATACAAGATTTGGTGTCGATGGTGGGTAGCGAGGTGGAGGAGTTTCCGCTCCGTCCCGGAATCATCGTGGGGGCACCGCCCGGTCCAGATTGTTTGGAAAGGTCAAAGTCCGACAACATGATGTGACCCGACTGGTGCAGGAGGATGTTCTCGGGCTTGAGATCACGGTAGATAAAGCCCATCAGGTGGAGATACTCGAGAGCCGCCGTGACCTCGGCGGCATAGAAGCGGGCCGCATCCTCGGAGATACACTTGCCCGGACGCGTCTGGAGCGCACGGAAGAACTCCCCACCGCTGCAGTATTCCATGCAGAGGTAGAGGTAATCTTCGGACTGGAAGGAATGGTAGAGGGTGACGATGAACGGGTGATTGCTGGTGGCGAGGATCTCCTGTTCGGCGAGGGCTCTCTTGATCTTGTTTCGCTTGATCATCTCCTTCTTACTCAGGACTATTGGGATCAGCAAGGATGTCGCAGGGGTCAATGTGTCCCAACATACCTTTCATTGCATACAACCGACTGGACTTCTTCTCGCGGACTAGGTACACCTTGCCCACATCGCCCTTGCCGATCAGTTTGATCTTATCAAAGCTGCCGGGGCCAACCTCCACATTGCGGATCTTGATCGAATTGGAGCTATACGTCCGCCGGAAGGAGACCGAGCTGCGGATCTGGCCGGGACTGGGCAATTTCCCATCGGGGCCGGGTTTCGGGACGGCGAGAGTAGCGACATCGTTTTCGCTGGCCAGACTGACCTGGGACGCCAAGGCGCTAGACTGTTCAACTAGCGGCTCCTTGCCCAGGTCGGCAGTCTGCGGACGGTCGTCGGACTGACCGCGATTAAAGAGGCCCTGGGCGTTGGGCGCAGATGCAACCCGACGCAGTTTCCGGGCTAACTCTTCTTTGTTGGCGGTGGTGGCCTGCTCGGTTGCGGAAACGCCGTCGACCTGGAGCTCGGGGGTGTCCGGTGGCGACGAGGGGACAGAGCCATCGTTGCGATGCTGCAAGGCCGGTTGGCCTTGATGGACGAAGTAGGGGTTCGCGGTTGCAGTGGGGGAGACCCCCTCATCGAGGGGGTTGCCTTCACTGGCGACGGTGGTGGATCGGTTGCGTCCGATAGTGGGAAGGAATCGGGATTGTCTGAAGGTGGACTTGGATTCCGCGGCGGGAGGATGTTGCGAGGATGGATGAGAGGAGGAATTGCCGCTGCCGGAACTGTTGATGCGAAAGAAGTTCTTGATCTTTGTGGGAAAATGGCTGGATTCATTGGGATGTTTCTTGGAGAGACCGGGGAAATTCCCACGTTTCTCATTCGTCACGGAGGACGGGCTGGAGGCGAAGAGTTGGGTCATCCCGACGAGGCGGATAATTTATCCACGAGGGGGGTCGTTGGAGGAGGGTCAAGGCACGGGCGATTGAGGAGTGGATGTCGGAGAGGAGAGAGAACGAGCGGGTATCGGAGGAGGAAATGCAGGGCTGCACGGAAGGGGGGCCGAAAGGGTGGGGGACGGAAGAGAAGAGGCCAGGTTAGGGGGTTCGGGGGGGCAAACGAAAGGAAGAGAGGGAATCAAACGAAAGAGAAGGGATCAAACGAGAGGCTCCATGGGGATTGAGCGGGGGATGGAGGAGTGAAGATGGAGACGAGAGGTGATAGAGGAGAAAGAGAGATAGAGAAGAGAGAGCGAGAGCGAGAGCGAGAGAGAGAGAGGAGAGAGAGAAGACGTGGAGTTGCCAATACAATCAATCGACGTTGGTTATCAATCCGTGCTTAGTCACCGGGCCAAACGCGGCCACCACCACCACGACGACGACCACCACCACAGTCAGGAATGTTTCCACCGGTTGATTTTTCTTCTTTCTGCCTGTCCGTCCGTCTCTGTCTCTCTCCGTCTCCCTGTCAAGTGCCACATGTGGACCCTATCCAAGTCCGTCAAAGTCTCTGTCCGGGGTGGCGACCCCAATCTAGTGGGGGAACCATACATCGAGGCGGCAAGGGTAGCATTCATGCATTAATCCAATCAATCTCAATAATAGGGCTCTGAATTGTTGGTCTGCCGATTGGGGCGAGGGTCGATTTCTCCACCAATATCCATACGAGACATCGCCCCTACACATGTTATCCATAGTAGCCATTATTGTCGTCGAAGAAGGGCGTCAACTAAAGTACAAAATAGAAACCTAACATGGCCCCAATTCTGAAGGAGCGGATATCATAAAAAGACTCTCAACACCCGTCCCTCCCCCTCCCGTCGTCCAGCCTCACCCCCAGTCGTGCCTAAGGTCGATACCACAACCTTTTCCCCTTCGGCTTATCCGTCGCCCTGGCATCCAGATGAATATTGTCCGTAGTGCTATCAAAATGAGGCAAGCAGGCATGTGCGTTGACTCTTTGGGACACCGCCAGGGCTGGTGTCTTCTGCGACAGTTGGTCATGACCTTTGTTGAAGGGCTGCGGTAAGAATGATGGGTAGCTTGGCTTCGCACCTGGCCTGTATGGCTCGCATAGCGGGGAGTAGCCACTTGGCCTGCTGGCAGAATTATCGATCGATCCCCGATGACGACAAGCTGTGGGTGGACGTCCCAATATCTGCGTCTCGTTAGACGTGGCAGAAGGACGACTCAACCCGCGTGGTCTGTTAGATCCATGATTAGCCCGTGGCGGAGTTTTGGCACCGGAATTCTACTTCTCCCATGATCCAGAAGTATCGGTGCCCTTGCTTTCACTCCTCGAGGAGTCCCTTTCAGACGAGTGTATGCTATTGACACGCTGCGGTTAGCAACTGGAATCGACGGCATACACAAGACTTACTCGGCCTCTCGGATTGTACCCCACGAATCGGTCGTGGACACGCATGAGGACGACATGTTTCCTTCATCCTCTGCCTTATTCTTCCTGTACCCCTGTGGGTGAAATTCCGACGCCCAAGGTCTCCTTCCGGGCCTCATTAGATTTAACTTGTCCCCTGTATTATCACTTGCGCTTCCTACAGGGTCTGTTTTGCTCGGTGGGAGACGTGTTCCTCGTTTTGATGTCGGTTGAGACACGTTATTGCGTTCTTCGTTCCTTTGGCGCAGAAGCTTGGTGGTAGCGATGCACAGGTCCTTGAGCAACTCATCGATCTTACCACCTCGCTTGTTGGCTTCTTCTATTCGGTGGTATAACGTTTGAAGATTCGGTGGAGAGGATCTGACCGGCGTCGCCCATCCGTCGTCATTCGCGGTCACGTCCTCTGTCACCCCTTCACGTGTTGGCGTCGCATCTGCCGGACAGTTTGCTGGAACGGCGTGTTGTCCTCGGCGAGGTGTCCTGTTGCATTCATCTGCTATGGGTGCTCCTTGAACAGCAGCGCTTCCAGAGTATGTAGATTGGTCTATCCCCTGGCCTGGAAATGGGACACCCGTGGAGTCAGCACCCAGGATGTACTCAGGAAACATGTTGAGAGAGGACGGTGTAGGTACGGGTGATATTCCGTAAATTGGATTCGACATTCGCCCTGGTATCAACATGGGTGTGCTGTTCCTCAAATTTCCTGCCGCATACAGGTTGCCCATTGGAGTGGGTGTGCTTAGTACCGCACCCATCTGGTGGCCGACATTAGAATTTGCTGCTCCGAGGTTTTGCTCCAACTCCTCGGTGTAGAGTCGCAGAACGTCCAATTCCCTCACGAGGCTTTTTCGTTGTTCGACTAACAGTCGTTTGGAATTTGCGTCTATCTCCCAGGCATGTAGAGCCATGTGTCTATCGATTCGATTTAACTGTGCGGACAGCATTTCATATTGTCTTCGCATGTCCTCTAAACGGTTCTGGTAAGGAGGCTCCTTATACGAGGCTGGGAAAACGGGTGGCTGATTCAAAGCTGGCATGGGACCGCCGGCATAAACTGGCCACTGAGGTACGAGACAAGGTTGTGCGTCAAACCCGGATGAGAACTGTCTAGAGCTCGATCCTAAACTAGCCGGTATGCTCCCGGGAGCCGAGGCCTCGGACTGCATGGACACAGAGGTCGATTGCTGACCGCGAGTCTGTCCAAACATACCGAGATCCTTAGCTGGCATGGGCGGATACATCGTCGGGAACCAAGTCGTTCCTTCTGTCCCAAGACCGTATGCCGAGTAGTCAGATGGCAACGGCCAGATTGAGCCGTCAACAGGAAACGGTTGCTGGCTCGAATTCAGCGCCATAGCGACCGCGGGCTGTTGAATATACGGCCCCTGGTTGGTTATGCCAGATGAGAACGCCCCAGAGATACCAGCATAGTCTCCTGGCTCATAAATAAAGGGTTGTCTCGCAATATCCGGGAATGGCCTGGCCAGCAGGGAGACCGGGTCGACAGACTCGCAGCTGCCTTGGGTGGTTTGGGTTTCTCTGCTTTCAAGATTATGAGCCAACACTCTCAAGTCGTCACGATCTCGGCTGTTGTGCCTGCGATGCGGCAACCTGAACGTTGGCACTGGAGTCTGTGGCTCCATAGGAACGATTCGGCCGCCAGCCGTGACACGCTGACGGGTAGGAGACGTGTGCTCTTTCAGAAATCGAGCAAACCCCGAGTCAGATTGCGCGATGGTAGATTGGGGAGGGTCATTTGGCGGACGCAACGACCTGAAATTACTGGAACCTGTAATTTCGCTCGGATGAGAGATAGAGGAAGCTCTTCTGCGGTTGAGTTGCTGTTCGGTCAAAATGCCCTTCCTAGATCTGTGTTGACGGAGCAGGTTGTCTAGGCATAGATGAGTCAGTTGACCGTACCAACACAGGGAGGCATATATCAATAGAACACAGTGAGGACCTACTACTTAGCGCCTGATCGCTAAATCGGGAGAGATCCACGTGGGCGTGTTGGCGCAAGGCCAGAAGGGATTCGATATCATACTTGGCCATGGTGGAAAGCCGAAACCGGCGCCGGAACCGGAGACGACGGGGTGTTGATGGAGGAGGAGATGAGGATGTGTTGTAGGAGCAGAAGGGAGGCAAACGATGTGTTGACGGTTGGAGTGACTCGAGGCATCGCCGAGGAAGTCCCAAGCTCTCTCCTTCTGCACGGCAGGAGCTGTCCATCCCGTATACGCGGCTGTAAATGGCAAGTACAAAGAGGGCACAAGGTAGGTATAGAATCAAGCCAAACACCTTTTCGGTAAATCCTGCAGATGGAGGTCCTTTTAGGTACACATTCACCATGAACATCGCGTCTCTCATTATTCGTTCAGATATGCTCGCGAGCCTGCACCGGTTGCTGGATGGTATGCACCCGCCAGTCCTCTACATCATCATCTAAAGGAGACCGGACGTTCTCCTCCCAGGTGGGCGTCGTGAGCGTAGCACCGCCGGCTCTCATCTCCCAGCTTCCGTGACGCTCATGCCCATGCGCCATCTGTCCGTCGTGGGTCTCGGCTTCCTTCGCATCCCCCCATGAGGGATTCCGGAAGGCCACGTCGGTGTCGCTGGCCATCTTGCGGTCTCCCTTATAACCCCCGAGACTCCGCTTGCGAATCCTCCCCATCCGCAGACCGCACAACGCAAAGCCTACCACCGCAACCAAGCCGACAGTAACGAGCGTAACCACGGCTCCAATAACACCGGCAACTCCGGGAGCCATTCCTTTGTGTCCTGCATTCTTGTTTTTGTGATCCTGGGGGGGATTGCTCGCATATGCCGAACAGAAGGCCACGTCCGTGTTGCACAGAAGACACCACTCCTCGGTCGAATTCAGGGCGAACTTTCTCATCTCCGACTCAAATTCGTTGTACGGCATTGCAATATTACTGGGGCCCAGGCCAAAGAGAGGATAGGTCTGGAACTGGGGAGATTCAGTTCCGTTCCGCAGGGCGAATCGGACGTACAACTGGGATGGATCGGGATAGGTCGGATATTCATCCGTCTCAAGGCTGAAGAGCTCCAGGACGATAGATGCGCCATGGGCAGGACGGGAGTAGAAGCTCGCATGTTCGGGCGACGCCAGCCCCATGAGGGAGGTCAGGGCCACCATGGGTTCGTAGCCGCCAAACATCAACGTCATTTTCCCGTTAACCCCGCGAGAACCGTTGTTCAACTGGAAGGACTGCAGGATGCTACCAGCCAGGGTTTTACCGGCGACAGTGCGAACTGCAGAGCTCCCAACACCATCAGGAGAAGTATCACCATTGGTAGCAAACATATAATGATCGGCAATATATCGTGCCATGTCGATATCCTCCTGGTTCAAATGGTGTAGCAACGAGTCGTTATGGATCGACTGATAATCCAAAAACTCAGATATATAGTAGGCGTTTGCATAAGTCGCTTGCGAGCGATCCAGGATACCGGACAGTACCTGGTCGTATATACTCTGATAAAATGCCTCGGTCGTCTCCTTCATTTGCTCAAAGTCGTGGCTAGACTTGTATTCATCCTCCGCAACTGTGTGCATGAGGCATGAGTCCTGGCCATCGACCACGGTGGACTGATAGTCTGACGGCCCATACGTGCGAATATGGGGATACTGATATCCATTCAGGGGACCCATGGCCAGCGACCCATTTGCAAGCTCAAAGGACGGATCATAATAAACTGCACCCATTGTATCATTCAGCGGAGGATAAAGCCCCTGCATGAATGCCTGGGCAGATGCAACCGTCGAGGCGTCTTCCTTGGAGAGGATGCTTATCTCTTCTGGTTCCAGCACGTATGGGGACAGGCTCTCAATCCTCATGCTGTGGCCGTCGTCTACTGCCACATAACGATCTCTGAAGGCAGACCCGGCTTCATAAAGCTGGTTGGCTCCGTAAGAGCTCAGCACGTCAGGCCGCGCACCAGTCGGGGGGATGGTTTCTCCATGGAGTGTGTAAGCAAAGACGCCCCAAACCTGTAGTCTCATGTCTTGTGCGATAGTGAGACTCGCTTGCAGGGCTGCTGCGAGAGTAAACAAGTGACTTGGGACCAGCATCGTGGCCTGGTGGCTAGCGATAATATGGATCTATGTTATTCAACGCCCTATAAGGATGGAGAGCGACGAGATAGGAGCACGAGCAGGGAGAGATGGGAGAGGGGCATGAGATAAGTAATGCGAAATGGACGGTAGACTAGCCATTAGGGTTGCAAGCAAGATAAACCTAGATATTCAGGGAGCCAGGGGCATCGTCCTGAAAACGTCAGTAGTAAGAGTTGAGTTGGGAGCCATATTTTGGTTTTCGAGGTCGACGTGACGACATGTAGATCACATCTTGTCCGCTGAAGCGGTCGAGTAAGGGACGTGGATGGCTGTCAACCTTGGTAGCATAAAGTATAAGAGGAGCATTAATTCCGGAGAGCTCTTGACAGACATCCTCGCTGATTGGAATGTTCATTTTGCTATTTGCAGTAGACAACCCGGTCCTGGCTTGAGGAGTGAGCTGTTTCGGTCTGCGTTACGAGGCAGTTCCTGTTGCTGGGAATAGAATGTACCATGTAGTGGTAACATTCTTAGAGAATGAATGCATATCATCTGTATTGATGGTGTAGCGCGTCAATCTGTTGCAATTGAAGGTATGGTGATACGCTGTATAGATGCAGCTTGGTCTATGACGTCTAGACTGAGGTAACATCCAGCCACCGTAGCAGAGAGGGAAAGACAGGAATTAAGGAGCTCCTGTTGTACGAAGGTAGCCAGAGCAGCAGTTGGGTATATACTAAACAGCAACGCTGAAGACTTCAAGACATGGTAGTGCTCCGTATTCTCGTACTTGAGGTGGATGAGCGGAGGATACACCTTCCCCAATGAGGAATAGATGATGGACACCTGTGCTTATATAAGGCTGCAACTACCCGGTATTTCCACTGTGCCAAGACATATGGACACGCATATGCTTCACTTTCATTGGATAGATCGCTGTCACACCGTGGAAGTAGAACTAGCGTGCGCGGCAATTGAACAGGACAAACTCCCTCAACGCGACATCTCATCGCAAGCCCTACACCTGCGCCCTACCCCTAAGCCCTCATTTCTACTCTAGGAAAGTTGTCATCTATCTCCTGATGGTAAACCCGCAAGACGCTGGCCCGGCCGCCGACGGTCAGGCCCCTTTACAACTCCCTACGTCCCCCATACCCAAGGAAGAAGGCAATGGTGAGTTTTTTTCCTCTTGGTTGTTTCGTGTCAGGATCTTTTCCTCCCATCCCTCGTCGTCATCCCCGTCGCTGGAAGGCAGCGCCGATGTTTTTCCCTTGAATGTCCACTTGGATCTATAACAGACGGTGCATTTGCTGATCTGACTGCATGGTAGTCTCGCCGAAATTGTCCCATCCTCTCGAGGAGGACAATCTGGGTTCTGTCTCTCCTCCCTCCAAGAAGCGCCGCCTCGACTCCGAACCGCAAGACCCCCCAGCTCCTCCCCTGCAACCAGCCCACGGAGATCAAGCTCCCGGGGATCGGATTGAGGAAGAGTTAGCCTCAGCGCTAGGATCGGGGGTGATGGACTCGGTCGAACGCCAGGATGAGCCGCAAAATCAGATCGAGACGGCCGCCGAGAACACCACGACAACCGAGGAAAACCAGGACATCGACCCAGAGATGGCATCGGTTATTTCAAGCATCATGAATCATGCCGAGAGGGTTGAGGAACAGTGTGCAATCGGCCAGCAACAGACCGCAGACACGTCCAGTCAACCCGCTCCGAAGGGCATGGTCTTCGTGAAGGCCAATTCACACCTTAAGATCCAAAGTCTACCTATATTAGACAATTTGGTGAGTTCTATAGACACTCATTTCCGACCATGCTGTAAAAAGACCCCACTTCTCACATGCGCCCTAGTCGACACAAATCCTATCGTTACTTGCCAAATCGACGTATCAGGATATTACCTCCTTCGTATCCGAGCCGGACTCAGAAAATGGGCAGGCGTACGCCACCATGCGCTCCCTCTTCGACCATACGAGGAGAGTGTACTCGACCAAGAAGTCTTTCCTTTCCGCGACTGAGCTCGATCTCACAGAACCCGCCCAGATCGACATCATCCGCAAGGCCAACCTCGCCTCGTTCGTGTCCAGTATTTTCGGAACTCAAGAAATTGGATTTTCCGAGCTGAATGACAATTTCCTTGACGTCTTTGTTCCAGAGGGTGGGCGACTTCTCAAGGTTCAAGGCGCCCTATTCCTGGAGCTCAAGACCCAAGCATTTATTGCCTCCATGAACAACACCGAACGTTCGCGGACCGAACTGCTCTACGACTTATTCCCAGACGACCTGGAGCAACAACTACTCGACCGCCGACCGGGAACCCGCCAGCTGGCTCCGAGTGAGAGCGATTTCGTGAAACGTGCTGGATCACGTCGTGATATCCTCCTGGGCGACATCAACAACGAAGAGGCGATGAAGGCGTTGCCGGATAAATACCACTGGGAAGACTTCCTCCGGGATCTGAGCTCGTATATCACCAAGAACTTTGACATGATCAATAATCAACAGGTTCGATGCCCTGTGTAGCTTCAAGTCGGCTGGACGAGTGCTAACATTGCAGTAGACGAAGAAAATCGTGACCAAAGGCCGTCAGCCATCCTCATCTAGTGGAGAGGCCCAGGAGACCCCGAGTGCTCCGCTTCAAGGGCAGTTTCCGGTTACATCGCAGGCACCTGAGGTTCCTGTTGATAGAAACATGCATGGTGACCTCGTCGCACGCGCAGCTCGTGCCGCCCAGATCGCACTGCAGGGTCATGGCTTGAGACGTTCGCAGCAACAGCAGCAACAGCAATCTCAGCAACAGCAGCAACAGCAATCTCAGCAGCAGCAGCAGCAGCAACATCAACCACAACAGACCCAGCCCACGCAAGCGCAACCGCAGCACCAACAGCCAATGCAACAGCATCAGCCACAATCACAGCAGATGCCACCGCATGGACTTCCGCAAGGCCAAGTGCTTCATGGATACTCTCCCGCTCAACCCCCTAGTCAGCTTCCACCCCAGCAGAGCCACCCGCAGCAACCGTACCAACCCAGTCCCACTCCCCCTGCCGGATATCAACCTCAGCCTACGCCGCTCACCTTCCAACAAAACACCATGCAAACAAACTTCCAGCAATACAGCCATTCCCCGCCCGTGTCTATACCTGGGCGGCCCAACTCTGCTGCCGCAAATCACGGTTACATGCCAGGCATACCACACTACTCCCAATCGCAGCCGACTCAAGTGCTCTACGAACGCGCTCGTATGGCCGCATCGGCGAAGTCGTCTCCCAGCAGTCGCAAGTCCGGCCTGCCTAGCCAGCGTCGCCCGTGGACGACGGAGGAGGAGAATGCTCTGATGGCGGGATTGGACCGGGTGAAGGGCCCTCATTGGAGCCAGATTCTTGCCATGTTCGGGCCCGGCGGCACCATCAGCGAGGCGCTGAAAGACCGGAACCAGGTGCAGCTGAAGGACAAGGCGCGTAACCTGAAACTCTTCTTCCTCAAGAGCGGGATTGAAGTTCCCTACTACCTCAAGTTCGTTACCGGAGAGCTGAAGACCAGAGCACCGGCCCAGGCGGCCAAGCGCGAAGCACGCGAACGCCAGAAGAAGCAGGGTGAGGAGGACAAGGCCCACGTGGAAGGAATCAAGGGTATGATGGCACTGGCAGGGGCGCATCCTCAACCAGTCGCAATGGGGCACGAGACAATGTCCGCGTCGCCTAGCCTGCCACCTGACCCAGCTAGCCAAGCGGCCTTTGACCAGACGGCGGAGCAGAACTTGATGCAGACGCTGGGGCAGGAGGTGCATGGAGACCAATTCGGCCAACATCCGCATCAACAGCAACATCAACACCCGCACCAGCACCATCAGGATCCGGGCATGCACATGGGACAGTAGTGCTGTCTGTGCCAGAATGTATAGTGTCATTATTCCAGTTGGTCCTTTGACTCAGTAATTTGGTGTCCTGTCAACAAGTTTGTATCAATAATTAATCAAAATTGACGCAGGGTAAATTGTACAAATAGTATGTACGGAGTAGTCACTCGATCTATACCTACGTATAGATAAGTAATAACTAGTGATAGATAGTTAACTACGCAGAGGTAGCGCTGCTGAATCATCGGCCCGAAGGGGAAACTCCGCCTTCGTCGCCGACGACAAACGCCCAAGAAAGCTGCAAAAGAGCAATATAGAACCTCGTCTCGCTCGCCGCATCGTCCAATAGGGGAATTTCGGGCGTTCAACTTACTGCGAACAGCCCGACTATCCAATCGATTCTTATTAATTCTTGATTCCTACGTCGCCCGCATTCACCATGGCCGATTCGTCGTCATCACAACCTCCTGTGCCACCCCCCTCGTCACAGCCTGCATCGCAGCCCGGCTCCCAGGAGCCCCCAGCCCCGGCGACAAACGACCAACCACCTGCAGCTGACGCGCCGGTGACCCTCAAACAAGAACCAGACACGGCCGACACCGCGACGCTGGACGCCTCCATCGAGCTAGACATCGACATGAACGGCGACAGCAGCAACCCCAACATGGCCAAGCCCAACAACCCGGACGGCGACGACCTCGCCTCCGGAAACCCGGTCGCGACCTCCGTCGACGTCCTGGCGGCCGCCGCGGCGCCCTCTAAGAAGGAGACCAGCCTGCGCGAGTTCCTCGGCAAGATGGACGACTATGCGCCGATCGTATGTCACCCTCGCCTCATCCTCACCCTCACCCTCACCCTCGGCATCCACAAGACTAACCCGTCTAGATCCCCGACGCCGTAACAGCCCACTACCTCACGCTGGCTGGGCTCCCCCCGCCAGGCAATGGGCCGAACCAGACGCCCCCACACCTCGCGCGACTCCTCGCGCTCGCGACACAGAAGTTCATCGCCGACATCGCGGCCGACTCGTACCAGTACGCGCGCATCCGCGCCTCCAACAGCTCCTCCGCCAGCAACCCCATGGGCAGTCTCAACGCCGCGTCGGGGCTCAACATGCCCGGCGGGGCGGCGGGCGCGGGGGCCGGCGCCGCGGGCGGTGCGTCCGGCGATGCCGGGAAGGGCAAGGCGAACACGCATCTTGGGATCCAGCGACCGGGGTTTGGGGGTGGTGGATCGGGCGGCTCGGGACAGGGCCGCACGGTGCTCACCATGGAGGATCTGGGCATGGCGGTGTCGGAGTATGGGGTGAGCGTGAAGCGCGGCGAGTTCTACCGGTGAGATGGAGTGGGAGTGGCAACGGAAAGGGGACTATCCATTGGGAGGATTCATGGCGTACATACTGGGGTGAGCACGAACGATATCCTGCATTGGGGTTTCAAAATTACTACGTACGGATTGTGCGGGCGTTAGGGGGTTGGATAGGGCTTGTTTTTTCGGTTTTTTTTTTTCTATCCTTTTTGTCGTTTCTCGGTGGTTAGTCCCATAAAGAGATCGTGTGAATGATGGAATGATATTGACATCCATGGACTCCAGATAGCTAATTTTACACATGCGGTAGATAGATGTACAAGAAACAACGCCGAGAGAGATAACTGCAACTGGGCCGGATATTCGCTGCCGCCTCCCCAGATGCATATCGGAAATAAACTCCCAAGTAACCAATTGCAGAAGCGATCATTTGTTCTTCGACTGCTTGTATGTGAATCTCTTGCGAGCCCTGGCGAGAATCCGTTAGCGAGTGCTGCCCCCAACACTGCCCGACTCAGGGCCACGTACGCAACAAATTCACCGAGTTTCCGGCCAACCATCTCCTCCGTGATCAGCACATCCTGGTAGTTCTTCCCGTTGTGGATGGAGAACCGCAGTCCGACGAAGTTGGGGAGGATGGTTGCGCTGCGCTTCTGCGTCTTGATCGGGGGGGTATTTGGCGGAGGAGGGAGTTTGCGGGGGAGAGGGAGACTTGGAAGACAGGAGAGTCAGCTGCACTGGTGCATGGTAGGATAGATGTCTCGTCTAGGGACTTGGTTTGGCGTGCAATGGGATTAGGACGGCACATACGGGACAATGTTCGGGCCTGTCCACGGAAGGTGTTAGTTAGCATGACACGAAGCTGGCCTTTGCTCGAGTAGAGTATTCCTCACCTTTCCATACGGACCGCCCCAGCAGGGCGCGGGTGGGAAGCATTTTGGGTATTGTTCGGTGGGAGTTGCGATGCGATGCGATGCGGAAGTGGAATTGAGAATAAAATGTCGGGTGGTGGTCGGCTTAGTCAGCGGTATAGTTGTGCTCTTATGTTGGCCTTGAGTTCGAGGTATACCTTGTCATTACCTGATCATTTATGGGGAATGTTATGTAGACAGAACCCCAATATTTTGGCTAGACTTTGAGATAGCTATCTATACATGTTCTACGACAGGCTCCAGGTTACAGCACGAATGGATGCTTCTGCATTTGCATGGATATACAGGGAAAACCAAGACTCTAGGTAGGGAGTAGGGACTTGGGGAAAACCTGTATCGAAGCAGGTCAACTAGCATCGCCATATGGATATCCTCCCAATAGCCACATTATTCCCCCAGACATTCATCAAGACAGTCATAATCTTCCTGCTCACAACGATCAAAACAGTCATTCGCCCGGTCGGCCATCGTAAGGCCGAAGAGGGCTACCAAAAATATCCAGGAGATCTTCATATTTGATTCAAAGGTAGGAGAGCTTGAAAGTGCGGTAGACGAGAATAGTACGTAAAGGACAATGAAGGAGGATAGAGGAGAATGATAGTTGGACTAGGTTGACCTGGAAAGACGGCCCTCTTATAGACGATAGTGCAGGAACAGCAGGCCTTCTTCTGCCGTTAAATCCTGATGGTCTATGTACAGACCGCTTCTCTATCGTCGCACATCTATGAACCGAATCAGAAGACCGCCCCTGCGCAAAGTAAGGAGGCCAACATTCACCTGTACCTAGGTCAGGGTCTATAGCCTCGGCGTTTGCTCCATACGTACATCCAATAAGATAGGTGGCCAATGATGGACTGATATAGAAGTGTACTCTTTCTAACTATTCGCTAATAATGCATAGCCAGAGTGTCCTTCCATGCACTTGTCGTAACAGCAAGCGACGCATCGTCGCCATGTCCAGCCGCCCGCGGCCATGAGATGCAAATGCTAGTACAAGATAACGATACAATCATTCGGCCGCAAGCTCGTCGAACAGCTTCACCAGGCTGCGCACGCCCTTGAGCACGTTCTCATCTGGTCCTTGGCCGGGAGTCCAGTCGGCGTGGGCGAAATCAATCAGCCGCAGATCATGCACCTTGGGTGGATCTTCCTCCTCTTCGTCCTCCAAGTCGGCAAGCTGCGCGGTACCCGGGTCGATGCTGATATTGATCGCCTGCTGTGGTGCCCCATCCTGTCCAATTGGGAGGTCAACCACCTGGAAAGATCCATCTGGCTGGAGCTGCAGGTCAAAGTCTTCCTCCTCGTCGTCGTCATCTCCGCCTTCTTCGGGCGGGTTCTCCGCGGCCTTCTTTTCCTCCTCGAGCGCATGCTCCATGGCCTCCGGATCACCTTCATACACGATCAAGACACTTGACGAGTACATGCGACTTTCCTCGGCCTCCAACACATGTTGCACCTTACGCAAAGCGTCAGCCAACCGATGGGCCACCATCTTCGAGCGATCCGCCGACCCGGCCTTCGCGCCGGCCAGGAACGTCTCGAATCCCTCGCGGACGTTCTCCGCCTGGAAGGACCGCCCATACCACTTGTCGTAGCGGCGATAGCCGTCCTTCTCGATGACCTCGCCGCGGGCGCCCTCACCGGCCTCGTATTTCGTCGCGTACGGGTCGGTCTTGGCTCCCTCGTCGGTCTCGCCGTCTACGCCCGTCCAGACCTTCATGCCCGCGATGCGGAAGCCCAGCGATGAGCTGGTGGTCTCCGTCGAGACGGCGTCGAGCTTTGCGCGTTTCGACAGCGGCGCGTCGTCCGCCCACAGCCGCGCGCCGAGCTTCACGTCCAGCACATTTGGCCGCTTGAACCCCGACGCCACGTTCTCTAGCACAATCGACAGGCCCGTCTCGAGCTTTTTCCCGCCCGACGGCACCCAGGGGGTATCTTGTGTAGCGGTGGAGGCAGAGGCAAATTCGGCTGCGGCGGGGGTCTGCGACGGCGGCTGCGGCGTGGCGGCTGGGGCGGGGGTGTCGGAGGTGGAGGAAGAGTCGGATGGGGCGAGGACAATGGCGCCGGGCTGCTGGGAGGCCGCGACGGCGAGCGGTTGTTGCTGGTCGGCGGAGGTCAAGGTGCCGATGTAGGTGGGCATAAAGGCGCGGAAGGCCGGGTGTAGGGCGCTGGATTCGTAGAAGCTGACTTCCTGGGGAGTGCAGGGCTTTGCGATGAAGGAGCCGGAGAGCGTGCAGCGTACGCCGTCGCTGAGGCAGAAATTAGTATTTGGCCTGGGTTGGGGAGCGGGCGAAGATAACGGGGAGCGTACTGTCCAGCGGCGGCATGGTCGAAAGCCACAAAGCTATCGCTGTCTAACTTGGGAGTCTTGACACTGTCGGACCTCGAGGAGGAGGGCATTTTGTATCGGGACGGTACTAGAGGGTCATACACGGGCCAAGAGACTGGCGACAACTAGAGTCGCATTCCATGAGTCACTGAGCGAAGGAGAGTGCAGCGAAGAGGGACACGTCGCTAGCATGCAGGAGAAGTACAGGAAAGGAAAGGCAGCGAAGAAGAAGTGCAAGCAACAGAACAAGAATGATGCAAGAAAAGAAGAGACGAAGGGAGTATGAGGTGATGTCGGCGGGTTTTGTCAGGAGAGAAAATGATAGGGACTCGCCGACCCGAATTATCGGTCCCCGCACGGCACAATTACAAAAGAACACCGTCCTCTTCCTCTTTCTCCCTCTCCTCTCCTCCCCCCACCTCCTTTGGCTTCGTCCATCCCAACAGGAGATCGTTCGCAAGATTCGTGTAGATGGAGGAGTAGGCTGTCTGGATGTCCTCGAAGAAATGGAACCCTGCGTTCAGCTCCCACACTGGAGTGATCACCTTCATCCCCGGGTAGCAATGCTCGAGAAGACTAGCCTCCACGAAGAACTCAAATTCGAGCATCGAGCTGTCTTCGTCTGCCCGCCGACGCTCATCGGGAGTCAAGTCATAACCTGGCTTTCCCGGATCGTAGTATCCCTTGCCGTACAGTCTTCCGACGGGATATAGATCCGGAGCATGCTCGTGATAGAAGGCACAGACCGCTGCGTTGGGAGGAGAGACCGCGGTGACCTCGAAGCCGTGGATGTCCTCCAGGCACCTGGCGCGGAGGCTGCATTGCTCCGCTAGCTGTAAAAACCGAAGGCCCTCCGCGTCGGTTCCCACGCCGGCCAAGGCGAACTTGACGACCTTAAGAGCCACCACCTGGGTCATCCAGTTGTGGGGGTCTCTCTTGTGCTCCCATTCACCGCCGTTGGCGTCCATTTCATGCAGGAAGCCCCCAAACAAGGTGGAGCAAGCCATGTTGAAGTCCCCAGGACCTTGGGCTGTGAACTGTTGGTTCTTCCACAGCTCCTTTGAGGCGATGTTGCAGGATCTTCTGGCCTCGTCAATATTGTCCCTGTACTCGGGAACCACATCGTGATAGAGGAGGTAGGAGAGGAAGTTGCGAATGGTGACCGTGGCGAGCTGGATCAATCCCTGGCTGTCCGAGCTGAAATAGTAGGGAAAGTAGGAGGTCAGAAAGCCTCGGACGACAAGGTCGAAGTCGATGGGGAGCTTGGAGTAGTCGGTCCTGATGCTCGCTTGGGACCTCGCGAACCGAATCTGTTCACTATCCATGTCCTTAAGGTCGCGTTGGTCCACGCCGGTGAACATTCTGGGGCTGATGTCGACACCACCGTAGGCGAGGTATCTGTGGAAGATTGCCAACCGGTCGCTTTCGATGCGGCGCCTCTGCTGATACCGCAGGATGGCATCTTCGAGGCGACTATTGAGGTGAGTGGAGCGCATGGTGTTCGTGGCAGGCGTGGACACTTACTGGATGATGGGACGTTCGGGATCGTACAAGGAGAGCTCTTCGTGGTATTCATCCGGAGTCATGGGCGTGTCGACATAGTAATCCTCAAAGCCGGTGGGTTTTCCCTGTCCAAGGTCAGGTGTGTTATATTGGGTCCTAGAGATGAACATACTCTGCCTCTCTTGCTCTTGGGCTTCTTCTTTCTCTTGGGCTTCTTGGGGAGGTCGATCGACTCGACGGGGGCGGGAATAGAGGCCTGATCATCCTGATTCTCATCCTCCTTCTCCATTTTGGCTGATGAGGAGAGGCCTGTGGGATGGTGAAGCAGGTAAGATGGTGAGAGAAGGAAACAGAAGGCAAGCAGCAGAAGAGAAGGTGCAGCAGAGGGTTGTGTTTGCATGCAATCGCCTCAGAGAGCCATGGAGGATACGTTTGTTTAGAGTGACTGAGTGTATTGAATGCCAATGGAGTCGAACTGATTCATTATGGATCTATAAGAGTTCATGATCTGAGTCTACCTACTTCACCGGGATCAATCACCATACTACAGTCTCCAAGTCAGTTCCCCCGATAAGACTGTGGTGAACGATCAAGACAGAGGACGAGACTGACTACATTTGATATAACTAGTCGGTAAATAACGCTATAACTGACCCTTATCTATTTACATCTACTGATCGCTCTATATCAATATCCCGTCAGACTACAGCAGCAGTATAGCTCGGGGAATCCGTCGGAGATAAAGCGACCTCCGACGGACTCGGAAGAAGATCCGATGGCGTCATCCCGACGGAGATACTTCATGTTCAGCTGAAGGATCAAATTAATTAGTAAAACGAAGGAAGAGAAGGACCATGACCGATCAGACGGACTCGGATTATACCCGGAGACCGTCTGGCCGGTGGCTGTATACCTCCGTCGAGAGCTGCTGCGGATATGCGGGGAAGACGGAGGAAGAAACGACGATGAGCGCAAACATCGTCAGTCGATGACAAATCCGAAGGGAAGAGAACATATCCCACTGCTCTCCTTCTTCCCCTTCTTCTCCTCCACGCGTACCCGCCGGCATCGACCTACAGTATATAAACCGTGTCGCATGCCTCCCTCCCGTCTGTTCCACTGCCCCTCCCTCCGCATCTTTTCCTCCCCCACCACTACCACCACCACAACTCCCTCCATCACCCTCGCTCGTCTCTCGGCTGTTCGCTCGCAAATCCGCCCCTCCATCCCTATCAGCCCTTACTCGCATCAATCGCGCGCCATGTCCGTCCCTACTTCCATGAAGGCTGTCGTCGTCGAGAAGCTCGGCGGCCCCGAGGTCCTCGAGGTCAAGACGAGCCACCCCGTCCCCACCCCCAAGGAGGGCCAATTGCTCGTCAAGAACAACATCTGCGGCATCAACTACATCGACACCTACTTCCGCACGGGCCTCTACCCCTCCGCGAAGCCCGAGATCCTGGGCCGCGAAGCTGCCGGCACCGTCGTCGCCCTGGGCCCCGGCCCCAACCCGCACAACTTCCAGGTCGGTGACCGCGTCGCCTGGCTGAGCACCAGTGGATATGCCCAGTACACGGCCGTCCCGGCCGCGAAGACCGTCAAGATTCCCGACGGCGTCTCGGACGAGGACGCCATGGCCTCCTTCCTCAGCGGCTTGACCGTCCTCACCCTCGCCAAGGAGACCTACCCCGTGCAGAAGGGCGACTGGGTCCTCCTCCACGCCGCGGCTGGCGGCGCCGGCTTCCTCATGACCCAGATCCTCAAGACCCTCGGCGCCAAGGTGATCGGTACCGCCGGTGGCCCGGAGAAGGTCGCCCTGGTCAAGAGCCTCGGGGCCGACCACGTCATCGACTACCGCAGCGAGGAGGGCAAGGACTGGGTCTCCAAGGTGAAGGAGATCACCGGCGGTCGCGGGGTCGATGTTGTCTATGACTCGGTCGGCAAGGACACCTGGGAGGGTAGCTTGGAAGCGGTCAAGAGAAAGGGTACCATTGTCTGGTTTGGTAACGCCAGTGGCCCCGTGCCGCCCCTTCCGCTCAAGTGAGTTGATCTACCTTCTTCTGTAACTGGACTGTGGCTAACTGGAGTAGCAAACTCTCGCCCAAGTGCGTCAAGGTCGCGCGTCCGACCCTCTTCGGATACATCGAAACCCGCGAGGAGTTCGAGTTCTACGTCAACGAGCTGTTCACCCTCCTCAAGTCGGGCCAGCTCAAGGTCAAGATTCACCAGATCTATCCCCTGGAGCAGGTCGCTCAGGCCCACACCGATCTGGAGGGCAGAAAGAGCACTGGCAAGCTGTTGCTGAAGGCGTAATGTGGTGACTGGACGATGAATGTATATAATGACTGGTATTGATGCTAGAGGGAAATTGATTTGTTCATGTTCGATTCGGCCAATGAGTAAGACCAACTAATGCATGAGAGAGAACTGGGGTTAGTCCAGCCCGTGCCGTGAACATCGTATTCCCATCCTTCCTCAACCGTCCTCCGCCAGGCAAAGAAACAACTGACCTACGATGCCAAACGTCCTGATTCTCGGCGCAACCGGTTACATCGGCCTTGCCCTCGCTCAATCCCTCCGACGTGGAGGCACATATACGGTCTGGGGTACAGCACGCACCCCGGAAAAGGCAAAATTGCTGATGGCCAACGAAGTGTTCCCGGTCGGAGGGGACATCACCGACTCCCAGACTCTGAGTGGCATGATCACTGGCAACCAAATCGACATCGTGGTGGATGCTAGTTCCGCATACGATAAAGCAAGCCAAATCCTCAACGGCGTGGTACACGCAGGCAATGCCCGGCGACAAGCCCTCGCTGCAGAGGGAATAGTCGGCCCGAAACTGGGATTCCTCTACATATCAGGGACATGGGTCCACGGCTCGCCCTCGTCTCGGGTCAGTGATCTTTCCCCCGTTGGGAGCCGCCAGTCCAAGGGAAAGCCAGCCCCGGTGGCTGCGTGGCGGCCAGCGCATGAACAGGCGATCCTCGCCACGCGCGACATCCTCGACGCCGCCATCGTTCGACCGGGTGATGTCTACGGCCGGAGCTCTCCCGGATGGACTCCCCTATGGGAAGTCTTACAGAAGTCGCTGGAGTCCGACCCAGGAACCCGAGTGCAGATTCCGGCTGCTGCTGCTGCTCGGATTGGAACAGTCCATGTCGATGATGTGGCTGCCGGGTTACATACGGCCGTAGACCATCTCGGCGGTCAATTGGGCTCGTGGCCCGTGTTCGACCTGGTGACGGAGACTGTGTCGATCGTCGAGATCATGGAGACTGCCAAGGCTGTGTTGGGGGTCGAAGCATTGTTGGATTATATCGGGCCTGTAGGAGACCCCTTTATGGAGGCGATGAGCTGCGCGAGTAAATTGGATGCGTCACGGGCAAGATATGTGTTGGGATGGACACCGAAAAGGACTGAATTCCTGTTGAATCTTTCTGTCTACATCAAGGCGTGGCTGGCAGCGAGGTAGGGACTCCCACACATGCCGCACATATCGGACAGAGTAAACTCCCTTCCGCCCCACGGCGGGTCTTATGGGAGGCGCCGTCTTTCGGCCGTACGGCGTATTATTTTCTCAACCCCCAAGAATGCTGGCGACGATTGGCCGTGGTCTATTGGTGAGATCGCGACGCATCAGGCAACAAAATGCCTTCGCATGTGTATCCTTACGTACACTCTACAAAGACAATAAGATACAGAGTACAAGTGGCACCTACGACGACTCCATACCAAAACACGACTTCAAACCGAGACAGGTCTTCTATGCCTTTGACCCGGCCATAAGCAGCATAAACACACCTCCTCTAGGCAACTTCTCCTTTCTGCTGCCAACAAATGTGCCCGCAATACCCGAGTTTCAGCATGTCCACGCTATTCCTCCAGACGCCTTGGGCGTGCCGTGGCCGACATCTTTCCCCACGACATTGGAATCCAAATACTGGCGCGAAGCAGAACATGCTGCGAAGGACTTTTTGCAGTTTACACTTGCGAATCAGCCAGATCGAGCTAACGATTGTCGGTTCATTGATGGGATTGCTGATGCAGCCGTCTCCTTCGCCGTTCATGTCGCGCCCATGGGAGACGTCGCAAGGATGAAGGTACTCGCAAAAGCCTATGTGCTTCTCTTCATGCATGACGGTACGTCGTGAAGCTTTTTGTGCACGCTTTGTCACTGATGGAATATCTTGCAGATGCAATCGAGACGGGTAATGTATGCTACGCACGGTCGAATTGTTGCCGCACTTTTGGATCGAATTCTAACCTTCGTAGTATGCCGCTGCAATCCCCACGGCTGGTCAAGTATTGTCTCAAGATAGCCCTAGCCTCGCGACACAGTATCGAGGCTACCACTTGTTATCCGAGGAAGTTCTCTTCGAGGATCCAACCCTTGGGCAATACCTTCTGGACGGCATGTTATCATGGGGCTCACTGGATGTGAAGACATACCCGGACACGTTTTCGTCCCTCGGTGACTATCTGGTTCACCGAGTTGAGGATGTTGGGGCCTAGTATGCATCCATTTCCTTAGCTTATTATTCCTGCCAAGCTGACTCTATTGTCTAGTCCCATCTTCCGCACTGCAGAATTCGCTTGTGGTCTACAGCTATCAGAGCAAAAGAATGACACCGCTGACAGTTTACGTGCTCTCTGTGCGAGGCACCTCCTCCTCACCAACGACTTATACTCGTACGCAAAAGAAGCACGTGCCGAGGAACAAGACGGGGCGAAGCTCTTCAATGCGGTCTGCGTTGTGCAGCAATTGACGGGAGTGTCTGCACCGTGCGCCACGGGGATAGTCCGGCACATTCTCTGGGACATAGAGCGGCAGATCAGTGGAGAGTACGGGCAACTGGTTCGAGAGAGTTCTCCATCAGAGTCGGTGCGTGCACGGGTGTTGATCGCGGCAGTGTCGGGGAATATGTATTTTTCTGCCACAAGCGCACGATATGCGCGTACGATCGATGGTGCGAAGTTGGCAAGATGACCAACTGCTGGCCTGTAAGGGGATGCATGTATGCACGTGACATCGGTTGGCTGGCTGCTAGCCCAATACAGTTAGTCCACACAGTGTCCGTCTCCTTTAAATTCCCCTTTCTTCCCCGCCTTTTTCCTCCTTTCCCTTTTCTCCTCCACGACCATGTCCATCAAGGTCTGCTTTGATGCAAGCGGATACTCGGATAAAATAGATTTGGGGATGGAAAACTTTCGCCTGTTTTCCTTCCCACTGACCACGACCAAATGTAGATCGTGCTTTTGTTCTTCTGCGCAATGGACTTCTGTCCAGGGTATTTCACCCCAGCACCGACAAGTCCGTTCATGCCAATCATCATGTTCGAGTGTCGAATCAGCTGTATGCCTCTAAGTACCCAAAGCAAAGGAATGTCAATAAGCATGTTGAGACAAACCCACAGGCCTTGATACGCCTGTGTCTACGCGCCGTGTGTCAACATGAAAGTCGGCATCCCACATTATCTCGTAGCCCAGATAGTCATGAATCAATTGCAATATATGTTCCATTCACATCCGTTATTCCTATTTTTTATATGCCTCCTGGTTGTTCCAGTACAGGGTATCATGTTGGATCTCGGGGCCTGTCGCGCCCAGCTCCCAACCCAGCTTGATCTTCACCCACTGCATGAGATGGCTAGCGATCTTCAGGTGTCCCACGTCGGTGGGGTGGCCTCGCGGAGCGATATCGTTGTGTTGCAGGATCCCCTTAGTGTCGAAGTAGTGCACGAATCCCTCCTTCTCGAAGTGCTGATACACGCGTTCGATCTCTGCGACATACAGCGGCCTCTGGACGTAGGTGTTGCTGACGGCCTTGAATTCGCCCCAGAGTCCCTAGACGCAATCAGCATCCTATTTCTGTGTCAGCAGCCGTGGACCTACCATGAGGACAATCTGTGCCGCCGGCCAAACCCGGTGCACGTCGTTCACGAGGTTCACATATGCGTCGTAGAACTGATCCCCCGGGATATCGTTCGTATCGTCATTCGTGCCCAGATTGATGACCACCAGGTCCGCGGCTCGACGTCCAGTTGGGTCCCATGGCACGGGCTTTTGGCCGTAGGTGGCATTCGCACGGGTGCCCACGTCGGGAATTTGGAACCATTGGTGTGTCATGCCACGCGCGGTGCCGCCATAACACTTCTGATCGACCAGACAGATGCCCGGATAAGCCTATCAGATGGTCAGCTCATACATCCGAGACGAACGTGGCACCCGCAGCTGACCGTGATGGAGTATTCGACGTTGCCGAGCCCAGCGGCGAAGTTGAATCCCCACGAGGAAAGCCCCTCATACGTGGCGTATTGGCCAGCGGCGAGGCTTTTTGGCAATTAGCTAAGGAGGCATTGGTTCGAGTGTGAGGCTTACGAATCGCCGATGATCTCAACTGTTCGGTTAAACTGCGCAGGCTGTACTAACTGGGCGTCTTTGTCGACTAGGACGCCGCCGATCTGAACTGTGTGCACCGTTAGTTGGGCTCTCGTGACGAGGGACGTGGTACATATCCATAGAGCCAGTTCGTCACTGGGAGCGCGTTAATATGGGGTTATTAGTATCTCGCGGGGACTTGCGTACCGCGCATTTCAAATGTCTTGTTGTCGGCCTTCTGCGTCGCCTTCAGCGCCGCCGTCGATGGGCCGACAAATTGGTAGGTCGCGTTTGCGGTAACGTTGGAGAATTCCCAGTCGAGGCCACCGATTCTGTCTGATCAGCAATGGTGCTTGAGGCAGTGATTCCAGCGGCTGTACCGGTACGCGACGAGCACGTTCTCTGATGTCTGTGGCCCGAAATTCAAGGCGAGCTGAACATCGGTTAGGACATACTCTGTCAATTGAATTCAGCTGACTGCCTACTTTGTCTCCAGTAAACGCTAACTTGACACCAGGGATGCTGCAACTTGTTTAGCACGTGCGTTTGCCCAGGATGAAGTCAACATACGACCACCCTCGTGGAATTAGTACGCAGCGAATAGCCAAGAAATAAGGGTGATCGCCTACAAGAGACATGGCTACTATCCCATCGTCCTTTGTATGAGATTTCCGGCGCCTCGGGACCATACTGTCTCCACGCCGCCTCGTCGACAGTAATGTTTGGTGTTTGTCCCGGGTAGGGGTTCAGTCTTGTTTGCCCATTCTCCAAGATCGTGGCCGAGGCCAAGACCGAACTGAGCAGCGCGAAGAAAAAGCGGAAGCACAAGATATGCATGCTGGTAAGCCGCACAGAATGGATGATCGGCCCGTGCAATGGCGAGCTTGTGCGTGTTATAGCGGGGTGGAAGACGGTGGAACAAACTCTCATCCCTTTCGCAGACACTAATGACCCAGTTCAGTGGCTCCATCGGGTTCATTATTCTCGGCGCTTTCAATGCAAGCTGCAAGGCGGGTCGCGTTTAGTGCGCAATAGTTGAAATTGCGGTCCATTCATCGGGCGATCTACGATCCGGCTGATCCACAGCCTGTGCTGATCGCGAACCCATATCTGACAAATTGGCGGGCATTCGGTTGAGATTGCTTGAGTAATTGAAGGCATTCCTTTTTCCGACTCTTCTGAATGTACTCCGGAGTATACGCAGTAAACAGTAGCTGCAGATTTTGGCATTCCATAGCCCCTTGCACGCGCCCCCTCTCTTTGCTCTGGGCGTGTAACAGCACAACCAGGATCGTTTTTTCAAAAGTCGACGGATTCAGCCAGTATCTGACTCCGCGATTCAATGGATCTAAAAGTATAGAGAATGTGTGTATGAAGTCAGCCTATTAGTGTTGCAACATGAAGTTACCATCGAAGAGCATTTACGTGGTGGACAGCAATTCATCCTATTCGGCATGAAACCTCAACTCCTTGATATCCCCGTCTGTAGGTATTCAACACCCATGAATATGTGTACACACCGCAAAAATCATCATTCCAAATTCGTCTACTGATCCCAGCCACCGTTCAATGCGTCTTCTCCGTTCAGGCGTCCCCGTTTCCTCCGATCTCCATAGCTCTGAAATTCGCAACATCCCATCGTCCCATTCGATCAACTGTCGGTCATACTCTTTTTCCCACGCTTCACGACTATTTGCTTCCCAAAGTCTCTTATGCCCAGGCACGTATAGCTCGCTCAGCTCATCAGCGAGAAAGTTTGGAAGAAGTCGGTCCGCATTATACACACTCGAGAAGAGGTACATCGCGAAAATTGCTCGTCGTTTCGTCGCAGCTACAATCCAGGACTCCCAAGTCGGGCGTACTTTGGAAGCCTCTGCTGCACTAAAGAGACCATTCCTTGCGGTACGAAAAGCGAGCTCCATGAGTGTGATCATTGTCTTGTCAGTGACTGATTGAGCACCATGAAGGGGTGAAAAGTATAGCATAATGGAGTATATCAGATATGCTTGAAATGCAGACAAAAGATCACAGTCATTCGGTGGAGGATCCTATCCACGCCAGTCAACAAGCGCCATCTTATCCAGAAGTAGGAAGCATTACCTCTTCAGTCAGTCGCTCCATCTCTTTCTCAACCATGTTCACCGCCATGGCCTCGCTCCCAGCCACGGCTTTCTCGAACATGCGAACGAGGGTGTAGCAATTGGCAAGACTGCGCGGCATTTCCTTGCAACGAACTTGTCTAGAGTGAACAATCGGTGGAGCCTCTCCAGCCTTGAGCATGCGTTGCGGGTATGTCCTTAGTATTCGCGAGATATATTGCAGCGTGAAGGGATGGTACACCTTCGGGATTTCCTCGCTACCCAACGGCGGCAATATGTATGGCCGCAGCCAGCGATCTCGAATATCCTCTGCGTTAGAACTTGGGACAAGGTCGACATCTCTGAGGTTTAATTCGGCAGTTGGCTCCTGCGCACGATCACGCCTTCCATCAAATTGCAGAGGCCGAGGAGAAAGACACCAGCTAACAGCAGGGCTACTATACGATAAGGGAAATCCTGGCATTTCAACACCCGTCTCTCCATCTGATGTAGAGATGAAGCGGGCATTCAAGATTGACGTATCTGGTTCATTCGACGCCGCATCACCTCGAGTCTCTGGCGAAGTCGGATGCGAGTACTCGCAGGTCCGACCGGATAACCTGCAACGAGAACAAACTGGTTTCTCTAGATCACAGCGCACCTTGGATTTGGTGCAGTTCTTGCAGGCCTTCTTCCGTGGTGGCGGCGGGAGGCGTTTGCGTTGACGAGGTTTCATGGTGCGGCGAGAAAGTTGATAGTTAGTTGATGGTGCTCGGAATTCCGAGACTTTTTCAGTTCAGTGTGTTCGGAAAGTTTGGTCATGGTCCGGACGTATATATATGTAATAGAGCAGTCTATTACACTCTCCTACAGGAACCTAGGTAGCGTATAGCTATTACTTGTTTTTATGGTTACTACAATTCCAGTATCTACATTAATGATTCAGTTCAGTAGGCATAATTCCTAGTATATCTCGGTCATCCAAAGTCACGTGGTACACTGAATGGTGGGGTTTCTTTCGACGGAACCACGATTGACGTAACTGCACTCTACACAGTTGTTCGCTGCCAAGAAATGACATTGTCGGAATTCCGAGCCCTCCATATGATTGATTCCCCCGGTCGAGGGTATATATAGACCTTGCGCATCCATTCCCACCATTCAGCAAACATAGCTCTACTTCATTAAACCAAAACTCAGTCAATACATATAACCAATTTATCACAATGGGTACTTACTCAACCGATCACTCCAGCTCCGTTATCCAAACCCATAGCTGGCGCACTCTCACCAACTCCGCCGCGTACATCCTCCCGTATATCAGACCCGACATGAAAATCCTCGACATTGGCTGCGGTCCCGGCAGCATCACGGTAGACTTTGCAGGCAGAGTGCCACAAGGCCACGTCACGGGGGTGGAATACACCCCTGAGCCGTTGGATCAGGCCCGGACACTGGCGGCCTCGCAGGGCCTGTCCAACATCGACTTCCAAGTCGCGGATATCCACTCTCTACCGTTTGAGGACAACGCCTTTGATATCGTGCACGTGCACCAAGTACTCCAGCACATTGCAGACCCGGTTCAGGCGCTGCGAGAGATGAAACGTGTCGCGAAGCCCAATGGAGGAATTGTCGCCGCGCGGGAATCCGCCAGCTCGACGTGGTATCCAGAGAATGAGGGTATTACGGCATGGTTGGAAGTGACGAGCAGGGTTGCCAAGGCGAAGGGTGGGAATCCCCATCCCGGTCGATATATTCATGTCTGGGCCGAGGAGGCCGGTTTCGACCGCGAACGAGTTAAGAGAAGCGCGGGCTCATGGTGTTTTAGCAGCCCGCAGGAAAGGGAGTACTGGGGCGGTTCGATGGAAGGGAGGTTTCGGTCATCTGGTTTTACGAAGATGGCTACTGAGGAAGGTCTTGCTACGACAGAGGAGTTGGAGAAGATCGTAAAAGGATGGAGACAGTTTGTGGAAGATGAGAGAGGATGGTTTGGTTTGCTCCACGGAGAGATCTTGTGTTTTAAATAGATAGCCCTGGGGTTCCGTAGAAATATAGAGGCTCGAGTGGCAATTGCAGATCATGCCTCTTCGTGCAGGTCAAATTGTACACCCTTTGGGAACTGAACCTGTTTCAGATCTTCAATCGATACACTTGCCGGTGCAACGAATCTATCCTTGTTAGTATGCCATCATCCATCGGTAGTCACAGACCGGTCCATACGACGTGGTGTGTATCGGTGGTAGACTCCGGGTTGAAATGAACAGTGTCTGCTCCGTTGCCCCTCTCTCTGCGAATCTGTCTTTGGTCCTATTTAGTTGTCAACTTGAGTATGAAGACCTCGGAAGGAGTAACATACATCTTCTCCATCTGGGCTCCATGCAGCTGATATGCTTCTAGATCGTCGTAACGGATGACAATCGTCTACAAAGAGTGAGTATAATTGGTGAAAAAGAGATCAGAAATATTTGAGGGACTTACATATCGAGTCATCTTGACAGGGCACGCGGTATGGGACGGTTGTCAGAGAGAATGAGTAAGGCTTTGGGTGTTGCGTCAGTCACATTAGTAGACGTGAGGCAGAAAGCCTAATTCGGCCTAGCGCAGAGTCCTTTGTGTGACAGTATGTGGCGACTTCATCCGAATCGTTCAAGTCCTCACTCAGTCCTTTGACAACATTGTACAAAAAAGGGATCAAATTTGACCCAGCTTGGAGGCACGAACTGGACCGAACGGATGGGGACAAAAAATGCTTCCACGCGGATTCGAACCGCGGACCTCGTGATTACTAGTCACGCGCTCTACCAACTGAGCCATAGAAGCGCTTGTTGAAAGTCTGCTTTTAGGATTGTCTTTTACAGAGACATCTCTTTGCTCTACGGGATAGATATATGAATACTTTGGAAAATTCATATCTTGGGCCTGGTTCCTTCAAGGACGTTTAAATAAGAACAAGCTTAAAGCCCAGGGCATAACTTATCGATAAGTAGTTCAATACCCTAATCTATGAGACCGCAATTCAACAGCGCTATACGCGATAAATTGTCCACGCTGAAGCGAGAAGCGATGCGGAAGATATAATTGCTATACACCTCTGATGGTTCGCGTAGTGAGTACGCTTTCGGGCAGTTGCAGACGGGTAGTGTTTTCTTTGCTTTTTCCCTCTCCCACCATTCTGCAACCTGTGGATTGAGTCATGTAAAGCCAAATGGTGCCTAACCATAACCTGGGGACGTCGAAGCCTGCCCTGGTATCCCTGCTCCGGAGTCTCACACGGACATAAGCACCTTCCTAGCCTGTCACAACCGACGCATGAAAACAAGGATCATCCCGATGAAGAACTCTATCAATGATGTATTAGCCATAATTTTACATTTGCTCGGTATCGCCAGGAATGGGCACAAACTCCGCCTAAATTATACGTAGTCGGGAACTCGACCATCCCCCCAGAAATCCTCCAAAATCTGCCTGAAATATAATAGCTGGGATTCAGGCTATCTGTACTCTTGTTCACCGGACCCGAACACACGACTAAGGTTGCCGAAACTTAGGGGTGTTTTTGTAAACCAATGCCATAGAGAAATCTTTCCTAGTCATGAACTCCGTCCTGGTCTTCTTAGTAGGAGGGGTTGATCATTAGCGGCCAAATGAAGCGTAGATGTCATACGCCATCGGGAGAAATCCAAGAGATCAACTCACCTTCCCCATCAGGTAACTTACATAGTTTTTCATCCAATGTCAAATGCTTTTCATGACCTTGCATATTGCATCGCTGCCACTCCGGCCCGTCCAAGTATGTGGTGAAAACAAACACATTCCAAACCAGCCGCTCATGAGCCTCCCTTGTACCAGTCCTTGTCAAGCACACAGCTGCATGCCCTTATCCATTGTGTTTAATTTAATCTTTAGCCATCTACAATTAAAGCCTACTCGTAAATGGAGCCTTGTTTGCCAGTTATCACATCCAAGCCATGGCGTAATAGCTTGTTTCTATTCTGAAGTCTCCCCCTGGGCAGGTCGGTTGTTGTAATGTCATTCGTTGGTTCTGCTGCATGTATCCAAAGATGGCACAGCAGACCTAGCCAGTCATTCCCTGTGGGTCCTGTCAAAGTTCCATGTCCACGGTCGAGTACCCTTAGCTGCTGTCTTCCTGTATGTGATCCAATCCCTGACGTTGTTAACACCTTCCATTTTCTCACATGTCGCCGACAGCCAGGTGGGTGCCTACGTATATTGGACGTAGATAGGAGCGAACCGCATGTCCTTCGGTCATCTGGAACCCGGTCATCTGGAACCTACCGCAACGAGCTACATACATATTCCTCTATAACCCTCTATAACAATATGAGAGACATGATCAATCAATTAGTTGAGCGCATGCCAGCTGAGATTAGGCATTGTATTTCAAGGCATCATTCAGGGGCTTCTTTTGGTGGGGAGTCTCATGCACCTGTAGCGCTTTCATATCATCGTCCAATAACTTTCATGGTTCCGCTCCCCCCAGACAAGTAATATGAGCTAGCAAATTTAGAAAAGAAAAACCATCTATGTCTTTTCTATATAATCCCCTATTGAATTAGTTTCCTACAGCTGTCTGGCTCCTAATCTGGCAACCATACACAAATTAGCGTTTGTCGCGCACATATCTTCGCATTCCATAGTTCGTTGCATCGGTGGTTTCATTGGACCCCTATAACCCAATGAGTGTTGATCCGTCTTATACTTAATGATGGGGACTACAGTATTGTGTCTGGTATATAATCAGACTCATTCCGCCCAAGATCTTCCCTCAGACTGACATGAAGACCTCATACATTCTCCGAACAAAATGTCTCTCCAAATGCTTCCTTTTCTTCCAGTGTCCTTGATGCACGTGTATACGTTTCTGGCAACGTTTTATATGAGAGCCGTTCACTTATTTTTCGATTATTTATTCCCGGGTAAATATCAAATCACAGACTACATCTCTCGCATAAAAGCGGCGAACGAGAGACATGAAGTACTCGCAGCGCTGAAACAGATGATTGATGTGGACGGTGCAGGAGCCTGGCCCCCTAACGTTGGTCACAGAGATTCGTGGCCGGCAGCCTTTCGTCCATACCATGATATCTTCTTCGAACTAGCGGCCTTATTACCAGTTCATCATGTCTCGTCCGACAACACCATAAATCAGAGCCGCATTGTCGAATATCGTGCACGACTTCAGAGACTTCTGCAGCAACAGATCGATATTACCGCTGTGGAGTCACTGTTTTCTACGGCGGAGGGGGAAGACCCCTCTCTGATTCCCGCACATGCTTACAATGGATTATTTGCTTGTATCAGCTATCTACGCCATGCATTCAGGTAAGAGATTCATCTTAGCATGTGCGCAGCTCAGGGCATCTTACACAATGTTCTTTAGATGGGGTACCGTGCCCATCGTTAAGGTTGCACAAGAAGAAAAGATCATTAGTTTCCCACAGGAGCTCGATATACCGTGGAAGTTCCTCCGGCGTAGGTATGGCATAGAGTCCCAGGGAGGTTGCGTTATGTCAAATTTCTATTGCAACGTTGATAAGGCGGGAGGATTCGTATACCATGTGAACAGTGGAATGCCCAGAGAGATCTCCTCAGCAGAGCGCAACTTCATTTATTCGTTTGTTGAAACGGAGAGACAGGTATGTGCTAATATTTCGCCCTGAGGACATCACATTTAAAGACAATCTCACCAGGCGTTACCTATATACTACCATGTGACACAATCCATTATATGCTTCGATAATGGGAAAAAGCAATTGTGTGTTGAGCACCTTAAGGTAGTCAATAAGCATCTGCGTCTAGCTGCCAAGGTTTACTATGATCAGGTTGTCGACTCAAAAATCCCGCGCCACACTTTCGTGGCCTATTTACAAGGCTTTCATGGCTGGGCCGCCGGCGAGATGGTAAATGGAACCTATGTTGAATTTGACGGACTTTCCGGTGGCCATATTATACTGTTTAACCTGCTTGATGCCTTTCTGGGACTGGATACATTCCTTGATGAGGAAAGCTATGCTAGGTACATGCCGGTTTTGCAGAGGGAGTTCATCGGGTCTGTGAAGGAGCATGGGTTCCGGAGTGAGGCAAATCAGGCTGGAGACGTCGAAATAAAGCTGCAATTGGATGATATCGTGAGGCAGCTTCGAGTATGTTCTATATGACCTCTAATAATCATGCGTAGAGTGCTGATTTACGCTGTTAGACTTTCCGCAGTGCTCACAAGGCACGCACCAGGAAATACCTGAGTATTGCTAGGCCGGAAAGAGCCATGATGACTGCGGGAGCATCTATTATTGAACCAGGATCGAATGCAAATGTACAAGATATGGTGAACACCGTCGACGGGGTCTTGGACAAGAAGATGAGGGAGACAAAATGACAGCACGCTATTAATAGTAACTTGGTTTTATCAGAAGGATTGATTCTCTTCAATATATGTGTTCTTTCGAAACAAAATAAAGCTCTTATGATTGTGCAGGTCTGGCTTCTTTCTTACAAATCCAATATTTTGAAAGATGCATAATATAAAGTATAAAATTGTAGGCAGTAAATATAAGAGGGGAGGTATGGAACAGTTAATATATGAGGGAGTAATTCAGGCGTCTAAGGAGATTATTAGATGCAAGGAGTCTTAGCCAATCCTAGTGAAGCATATAACTCACGGATAATTGAGTCTTTCCAATGAAATCTTTCTAACCATAAGATCTATTGAAACCTATTGTAACATGGTGAGGCTTCTTAGAGACGGAGTATCTTTGTTTGTGGGAATGACTTTTCCCTTAGGTCTCCTGCCAGGTGCAAGATACACTGAATGAACAAGGAAGTGTTGATTCTCCTCCACAACACGACCTCAGTCATCATTAATACCGTCCTGGTCAATACTTCTCAAGGTGTTGGAGAGTTTCGCTTTACAGTATAAGACCTAAACATCGTGGATATGAAGAACTAAGACGGGACGGGCCGGACTAAATGTACGCTGTAATTTCAAGTCCCAGATAGCATACCCAGAAATCTAGCAAAAAAAGAACGGAATCAAAAAACATACAACAGCCGGGATTCGCTGGTGGTCACCCACCCAACTACTAACCGGCCGGCGTGTGGCTTAAGTACGGCTGAGCGGACGGGAAGCCCTGTTCTCCACACCCTATGGTCGTATGTGTTTTTTTGAAAGTGAAACTGAAATAAATTGTCATAAGACAATCTTAGGCCTCTCTTCCTGCACCGTTCTGCTCTCGCTCTTCATGATGGTAATATGTACCAGGGTGTTGCTTAGCAGAGACTGGCTCCGAGATTAGACTTTCAGCGCTCTGTCTCCTCTAGAAGAGGCTGCAGGATACACTTCTGGATATGAAGCCAATGAGCTCTCGAGAAGAACTCCGATGGTAGGTTGTCCGTGATACTATCGGAGTATTCAGACTTTGCTCATCATCCTAGATCAGAGGACGAGGGGTCTAGACCTGACGTAGCGGCAGTAGACACGTAACCATGTTTGTCGGATTTGTATCCGGTAGAGTAGAACTGTCCTGAGACTAGGACTTTTGGACGCAGATGGAATCATTTGTGGAGAATCTGATAACGAGAAATAGCAACCCTGCAAAGAGCCTGACCATTAAGGTGGCTACCTCCGGTAATTTGTAATAAATGCACATTCTTGCACCACCGTGTGCTTCTCTCGGTTGCCTAGCAATTTTAAAAGATATAAGTTGGATTTGTGCACTCGCCTGAAGATTTATGAAATGGACGGGTGTGTCCATCTGTGGTACATACCCAGTCTGCATACGTGGAGTGGCTCTGAGATAGTTGAAGTCAAGAAAGTGCTATGCTACAATAGGGCCTCCTGGGTCACGCCAGTTTGATAATAGCTCAAATGAGTAGTCCAAAGTAACCTAATTTCCTACACAAATTACGTGCTTTTATTGCTAATCACCCACCATCAGAGGGTGCTATGTGAGATGCGGGGAAAAAAGCGCATAAAAACCTCACATACCACCTCGACGGAGGTATATTTGATCATTATCGCTTGGATATATATATAATATTGTCAAAACGCTGCCTAGGTGTTGTTAGGAACTATTCCACTATGCCATCTATATTGATCGATCGGTATGACCACGTCCCTGAGACAAAAGAAAACCGTAAGTCTATTAGCTATGTCACCACATATCTCTCTTTGCTAATACAATTAAGTCGACTGGGCCGACCTTGTCACTCTCGATCTTAGCCAGTATGATCAGGAAGGCGGCAAAGAAAAGCTTGTAAAGCAGCTTGATCATGCTGTGCGCAACGTTGGTGAGGAAGCCATACACGAGTCTTATATTGATCACGAGCTGATACATCGACTTTCCTAGGGTTCTTCTATGTCAAAAACTTCAATATCTCTCAGGACGAGATTGATCGTCAATTTGCACTAGGTCGCGAGTTTTATGCACTACCACTTGAAGAGAAATTAAAGTATCACAACAGCAAAGACCTCGAAAGAGGCGAGTATAACGGATACAGGCCAGCGGGTCACCGCATGTATGATACTTTCCGGGATACATGGACTGCATTAGGTGAACCACGGAAGACTAACTGTGTCAAATTAGTCTAGGTAATGGCGTCAAGGATAATGTCCAAGTGTACAATATCCCGAAATTCGACGGCTACCATAAGCGCCAGCAGCCGCCGGTACTTGAAGACCATATAGCTGAAATCGAAGCATTCAGTCGGGTATTGCCACATAATTCCCCTCCGCTAAAGCTATCCTGCTAACGTTTAGACGTACTTCAGAAATGCCATACAGAAGTCGTCGAGAAGCTCCTTCGTCTGTTCGCGGTTTTCCTTGAACTTCCCGACGAGGAACAGCTGGTTCGTGACCATCAGTACGATATCAAGGGCGAAGACCATCTTCGCTACATGCACTATGCAGCACGCGACCCGGAGACAAACACAAAGGTTGCCGGTCTCTATAGTCCGGGACATACAGATTTGGGGACTGTGACCCTGCTTTTCAGACAACCCGTTGCAGCACTGCAAATCTTGAATTCGGAGGGACAGTGGAAATGGGTGCGCCCTCAGGATGGAACGATCACAATCAATACCTGCGACGCCTTGACGGCGCTCACTGGAGGCCTGATCAAGTCAAGCATTCACCGTGTGCATGTACCCCCGCCAGACCAGGCCCATATTGATCGACTTGGTGTGCTGTACTTTGCCCGGTGAGTCATTCATGTTGGACCGATCACAATACATGCTGACTTTAGCGCAGTCCCAATAACCACGTTGTCCTCGATCCCATCCAGAACAGCCCGGTGTTGAAACGACTCGGGTTGACAAAGAACGTGTTCACTGAGTTGGGCCAGCATCTTACTACGGAAGAATGGGTCAAGGTGCGCCAAACGCAGCAACAACGCCGTCGACAAGAAGCCAAAATTTCTACCGATGGGAAGTACGATTATCCCCAGAAAGACCTCGAAATACTTCCTGGCCTGCATGCCAAAGTATACAACTAGATAGTCACATAATCGTGGTTGTTGAGGGGCCGACTTACCCACTGTTCAAAACACCCTAGTCACTGATAGTCGTGCTAATTTGTGATTAAAATCTTTTATTCAAATGATCGTCCCAGTCGTAAGCATCTAGATAAACTGTCATATATACACAGTAAAGTTTATTCGTGCCTTGGAGTGCTTCGCTCGCCAGGGCTCTCGAGTACGTTTACGCTATAAGTAAACTGACAGTGGGCCGACGAGGAAAAAAATGCAGATAACATGTATGTATTAGTGTATGTTCATGAAAAGTGTATGGGTATATGTGTCAATCTTCGTGACTGTCCACCATCAAGCGCGTCGATTCCGTGTAATCATCTGCATGTCGGACATGAAAATCGAAAGCGAGTTCTCCGACAAGACTTTTTACATTGCTAGTTCATGTCAGGACGAGGAAAGAACCAACGAGAGTGGGCCGCAACATACCTCAGCAAATCCCGCAAGCTAAAACTTAGCACCGACCGCAACACCTCCAAAGACACAAAAGCCGAAAAGGCCGGGTCTTCCACGTGACGGATGCTCAGCAGCTCACCATCGATCCGTTGAAGTTGACGCGCAAGAGGGAAAGACCCGCCCGCGGACAGATACGGGGGCAATGGCTGCGCGTTCAGAATAGACGCGGACAAGTGACACAACAACGATGTGGTCGAATGGGACTTGAAGTCCGCTGATTGCAAAGCAATCTCCGCTAGCCGGGAGACCCATTTATTTTCCGGGTCTTGGGAATCGTGATGCTCCGTCGTAAGGGCGTTGAGATTTTGCGTCGTTTGTGCCATCAGCGCCATACTGGTGAGCATGCGCTGGATTTCGGATATGATGGCGTCGTAGACGTGCTTGGGGAACTTTCCGCCAATCGGGGGCTCAAACGTGCTGAAATGGCTGTGCATTCGCAGCTGGTTCAGGAGCATCATCTCTTCTTTGAATACTTTGTGCCGGGCGGTTTCGAGGCGGTATGATTCCGATCTCACGTCCTGGACGTTGCCCAGCGTCCCGCTCAGCCAAAGTTCGACAGTGGTGTGCATGCAGCTGTAGAATTTGGCGAGGACAAAGAGCCCTCTTCCGATTGCCTTTCGTAAGGTGGACTTTGCAGTGATAGGATACGGAAAGATGACCCAAAAGAAGGAAATGGCGCAGCCTGCGGCCACAGCCGCCAGCTTATAGGGTCCGAACAGGTAGATGGGGTAGTAGGGTTGGCCGTTAGAGGTGGCGGTTTCAATGCCGAGTTTGCGTACCTGCGTCGTCAGAGATGAGATTCTTCAGCATTGGAGGTCGAATTCTTACCTGTAGCTCGTAACCGATGATGACGTTCAGGGTGACGATGGCTATCACGGAGGCGCCAAAATATTGGGGTACTTTAATCCAGAAGTAGTACTGCCACACGTTAGTCATATACAGTTACATTGAGTGGAGAAACTTACTCCGAATATATTGGCAATATAGAGGAAGATGATCACACCGGGTGTCTTCCCATCGACGATATACCAGACGACCAAGCTTAAGGCTAGTGCAAAGACAGTAGCAATAATACGCGCCACGAATCCAAACATCGTCTGTCCACTCGTTGGGTTCATTCCGATGACGATGACAATCATGGCCCAGATGCATCGCTGGCGGATGAAGAAATCCTGGGTCTGATGCAGAAAAGCGAGAATGCCCACGGAAAGGGACGCTGCCGCAACGCGGAACCCAAATAGGCTCTGTTCAGATTTGATCACATGCGAGATGGTACGGAGCACAGTGCTGCTCCTCTCCCATATGTTTGCTGGCGGCATATGTTCAGGGTCGGGGTAGTTTCCCGGCTCAATGTCTTCTGCCACTGCACCGTCCCGTGTGGACTGTCTCCTGTCGGGGACGCTGGTTGATTCCTTCTTCTCCGTGTTTGGGGACAGCCACTCGCGTATAGACTTCTGCTTGGGGAAGATGAGTCTGCCTCTTTTCATCGTGCCGTCAGCGACTTTGCCCTCAGCAAACTTCACCAGATCGAGTGTGGCCCTCAGGAGGTTCTCCTGGAGATGCCCTGTGTATAGGATGATGAAAAACTCTTGGCGCACATCAGGGTCGGTAGCAATAGTGTCTGGACCAGGAATATCACCATCCGGGGCCTTTTCAGTTGCTGAAAAGGCTTCCACAGATGCTAATGCCCGAGGGAGCTGACTGCGGCGCGCATAGTACTCCCTAGTAGCCTCATCAAACTGGAGCACAAAATCAGACTGCAGCGGGTTGAGTTCCTCCCCACGCGATTCTTCGTCCTTGTCCTTGCGTTTTTTCTCGAATTGTTTCGGCTTCATCAGTTCAAGGGTGAGCAGGACATACTGCAAACCGGCTTTGACAAGGGCGGCAGATTCTCCGAGACGGCGCTGAAGCGTTTCGACCACTTTTTGTATCTCATCGTTCTTGCGCACCTCATCGACAGACTCCTCATCGTCCTGGTCCCTGTCTCGCTTCCCTTCATGTTGAACGATCATGTCTAAGATCTCAGGCAGCATGGCAATCCCAGAAAGCGGAAGAAGAATACTTCGCAGAAGGCCTCCGATGCGATTCAAGTCCTTGGCAGACAGCTTTCCCCACGCAATTTCATCTTTTGAATAGAACAGATCAGATTGTAACTTGCCATGCAAAGCATTCAATTTAGTGATCGACCCCGCCAGGCGCTTTTTCTTCGATTCAATACTCTGCTCCTCGGTATGTTCCAAGTCTCGCATGCTGAGAGCCGTACGAGTCCTGCTGAGCAATCCGCGTCGTCCGGTGAGCACTTCGGACCCGTCCTCTACGAAGGCGATCTGTGAGTGTAGCACGGTCTCGATTTGCGCCACGTAGGCTTTGACGTCGTGGAAGACGTTGCCTCGACTCGTGATCGGCATGATAAACAGAGATATACCGGTCGCAATGGCGAATCCAATCATGAACCCTTTGAGAAGTCGGGTGATGAACGTCAGGCCTTCGTCGACGGTGACAAAGGTTCCAGCTCGGGTGATGGTGACTGATGAGAAGATGGAGAAGGCCACCATGGGATCCTGTAGCTCCATTGGCCGCCATGCACGCAGTGTATTCGATGCCCTATAGGAAACGGTCAGAGCTGTCATTTGAAATCGGGAAAGGTAACGCACCAGATCATGACGATCAGCCATATCGCGGAGACGGCGCATGCGTCGCTGCTGAAGCCGTTCTTGACGCTGTCGGGTGCATTAGACGGGGTGTTGTGCTGTCGTGCCTTGACGGCGCAGTACACAGTCAGGCAACATAGTGATGCTGAGACGCAGGTGGAGAGTAGAATGAATAGCATAATCTTCATGAATTTGGCGCGGGGCATTAGTCCCTGGGAGACGATCGACATCAGGGTGGCCAGGTAACCAATAGTGAGAGTGATGTCGGCGATGGCATCGCTTTGGTGACTTTGATGAGTTAGATATAGGTCGTAGATGGGACGGCTACCG